>NC_134491.1:13103757-13328757 GCF_040206685.1 Ascaphus truei
TTTTTTATATATTATTATTATTATTAAACACGGTCCTCTGACCTTCCCAGAAATCATTTGGCTGCCAACGTTTGGGAACTGCAGAAATGAAATGGATAAGCAACTGGCAATGTAAATATACTGATAGAAAAACTAGCTTGCGTGCAGAATAGATTTTGGGGTTGCTTGATCAAAATGGCATTTTAATCGTAAACAAAAGAAAACGTGCTGGGTTTTATCACTGAGGTGTGTGGTAAATTCTTCACATGAATAGCATGGCAAGTCCTTTTGGAGATAGCTGTGTAATCCTTTGGTAATGCATATGATCCATAGAATGATATAGAGCAGGGGTGGCCAACGCCATGCCACCAACAGGTCAGGTTTTTCAGGATATCCCTGCTTCAGCACAGGTGGCTCAATCAGTGGCTCAGTGAAAGACTGAGCTACCTGTGCTGAAGCAGGGATATCCTTAATCTGACCTGTTGGTTTCCTTGAGAACTGGAGTTGGCGCACCCCTGGGCTATTGAGTAATTTACTGAGCCACCTGTGCTGAAGCAGGGATATCCTGAAAACCTGACCTGTTGGTGACCTGGAGTTGGCCACCCCCTGCTCTACATCATTCTATGGTTCATATGCATTACCAAAGTATTGTATAAAAAGTATATCCAGTATTGAACCGGACTGTCCTGTATGTGGATAGACTGTCCAGTAAAAAATTAGATAATACTGGACATGTATGTGTATTCCGGTATTACCTCTCTGGATGTGTATGTGTATACCGGTATTACCTCTCTGGGTGTGTATGTGTATACCGGTATTACCTCTCTGGGGGTATATGTGTATACCGGTATTACCTCTCTGGGCGTGTATGTGTATACCGGTATTACCGCTCTGGGCGTGTATGTATATACCGGTATTACCTCTCTGAGGGCGTGTGTGTATACCGGTATTACCTCTCTGGGCGTGTATGTGTATACCGGTATTACCTCTCTGGGCGTGTATGTGTATACCGGTATTACCTCTCTGGGCGTGTATGTGTATACCGGTATTACTAGGGTGACCAGATTTTGAAAATGAAAAACCGGGACATTTTTTATTTTTTACATAACAGTTTATTTATTGTAGTACATTTATACTTTACTACCATTAGTCCTTGTTACATAGTTGTGTGTGTGTGTGTGTGTGTGTGTGTGTGTGTTGACCTCACTAATCGAACAAAAAAAATCCAGATGTGAATGATTCTGAACACATTAACCAGTGTCAGGATGCCGCCTCTTCACAATTTCAGAAGCCGCAATCCCGCCTGGGATCTTACCTGATCCGCCGTCCCTCAAGGTACTATACTGGAGGGGAGGTGTTCCTTACCTGTCTTCCGATGTCTCCCGTGTGAAGCTTGAGTCAGATCTGGAAGAAAGAAGTGCAGGTTACTTCGGTGTAGGTATACGGCAGTTAAGATAAGACAGGAAGGGTGAGAGAGACACAGAGAGAGAGGGTGAGAGAGAGAGGGTGAGAGAGACAGAGAGAGAGGGTGAGAGAGACAGAGAGAGGATGAGAGAGACAGAGAGAGAGAGGGTGAGAGAGACAGAGAGAGAGGGTGAGAGAGACAGAGAGAGAGAGAGAGGGTGAGAGAGACAGAGAGAGAGAGGGTGAGAGAGACAGACAGAGAGAGAGAGGGTGAGAGAGACAGACAGAGAGAGAGAGAGAGGGTGAGAGAGGCAGACAGAGAGGGAGAGGGTGAGAGAGACAGAGAGAGAGAGAGAGGGTGAGAGAGACAGAGAGAGAGAGAGGGTGAGAGAGACAGAGAGATAGAGGGTGAGAGAGACAGAGAGGGTGAGAGAGACAGAGAGGGTGAGAGAGACAGAGAGGGTGAGAGAGACAGAGAGGGTGAGAGAGACAGAGAGGGTGAGAGAGACAGAGAGGGTGAGAGAGACAGAGAGGGTGAGAGAGACAGAGAGGGTGAGAGAGACAGAGAGAGGGTGAGAGAGACAGAGAGAGGGGTGAGAGAGACAGAGAGAGGGTGAGAGAGACAGAGAGAGGATGAGAGAGACAGAGAGAGGGTGAGAGAGAGGGTGAGAGACAGAGAGAGAGAGTGAGAGAGAGAGAGGGTGAGAGAGACAGAGAGAGAGAGGGGTGAGAGAGATGGTGAGAGAGAGAGAGGGAGAAGAGAGAGAGGGTCGTGTGAGAGAGAGGGAGAGAGAGAGAGAGGATGAGAGAGACAGAGAGAGGGTGAGAGAGAGGGTGAGAGACAGAGAGAGAGAGTGAGAGAGAGAGGGTGAGAGACAGAGAGAGAGAGTGAGAGAGAGAGGGTGAGAGAGACAGAGAGAGAGAGAGAGAGGGTGAGAGAGAGGGTGAGAGAGAGGGTGAGAGAGAGGGGTGAGAGAGAGAGGATGAGAGAGACAGAGAGAGGGTGAGAGAGAGGGGTGAGAGACAGAGAGAGAGAGTGAGAGAGAGAGGGTGAGAGACAGAGAGAGAGAGTGAGAGAGAGAGAGGGTGAGAGAGACAGAGAGAGAGAGAGAGAGAGAGGGTGAGAGAGAGGGTGAGAGAGAGGGTGAGAGAGAGGGTGAGAGAGAGGGTGAGAGAGAGATGGTGAGAGAGAGAGAGGGGAGAGAGAGAGAGGGTGTGAGAGAGAGAGAGAGAGAGAGGATGAGAGAGAGAGAGAGGGTGAGGAGAGAGAGGGTGAGGGAGACAGAGGGTGAGAGAGACAGAGAGGGTGAGAGAGACAGAGAGGGTGAGAGAGACAGAGAGGGTGAGAGAGACAGAGGGTGAGAGGGACAGAGGGTGAGAGAGGGACAGAGGGTGAGAGGGACAGGGTGAGAGGGACAGAGGGTGAGAGGGACAGAGGGTGAGAGGGACAGAGGGTGAGAGGGACAGAGGGTGAGAGGGACAGAGGGTGAGAGGGGACAGAGGGTGAGAGGGACAGAGGGACAGAGGTTCGAGAGGGACAGAGGGTGAGAGGGACAGAGGGTGAGAGGGGACAGAGGGTGAGAGGGACAGAGGGTGAGAGGGACAGAGGGTGAGAGGGACAGAGGGTGAGAGGGACAGAGGGTGAGAGGGACAGAGGGTGAGAGGGACAGAGGGTGAGAGGGACAGAGGGTGAGAGGGACAGAGGGTGAGAGGGACAGAGGGTGAGAGGGACAGAGGGTGAGAGGGACAGAGGGTGAGAGGGACAGAGGGTGAGAGAGACCGAGGGTGAGAGAGACCGAGAGAGACCGAGGGTGAGAGAGGCCGAGAGAGACCGAGGGTGAGAGAGACCGAGAGAGAAAGAGGGTGAGAGACAGAGAGAGAGAGAGGAGAGAGTGAGAGAGAGAAGGGAGAGAGGGAGACAGGGGAGAGGGGGAAGAGGGAGACAGGGTGAGAGGGAGACAGGGGGAAGAGGGAGACAGGGGGAGAGGGAGACAGGGGGAGGGCCACACCTCTCTGGGTGTGTATGTGTATACCGGTATTACCTCTCTGGGGGTGTATGTGCTATACCGGTATTACCTCTCTGGGCGTGTATGTGTATACCGGTATTACCTCTCTGGGCGTGTATGTATTATACCGGTATTACCTCTCTGGGCGTGTATGTGTGTACCGGTATTACCTCTCTGGGCGTGTATGTGTATACCGGTATTACCGGCTCTGGGCGTGTATGTATATACCGGTATTACCTCTCTGGGCGTGTATGTGTATACCGGTATTACCTCTCTGGGCGTGTATGTGTATACCGGTATTACCACTCTGGACATGTATGTGTATACCGGTATTACCTCTCTGGGTGTGTATGTGATATACCGGTATTACCTCTCTGGGCGTGTATGTGTATACCGGTATTACCTCTCTGGGTGTGTATGTGTATACCGGTATTACCTCTCTGGGCGTGTATGTGTATACCGGTATTACCTCTCTGGGCGTGTATGTGTATACCGGTATTACCTCTCTGGGCGTGTATGTGTGTACCGGTATTACCTCTCTGGGTGTGTATGTGTATACCGGTATTACCTCTCTGGGCGTGTATGTGTATACCGGTATTACCTCTGGGCGTGTATGTGTATACCGGTATTACCCCTCTAGGGCGTGTATGTGTATACCGGTATTACCTCTCTGGGCGTGTATGTGTATACCCGTATTACCTCTCTGGGCGTGTATGTGTATACCGGTATTACCTCTCTGGGCGTGTATGTGTATACCGGTATTACCTCTCTGGGCGTGTATGTGTGTACCGGTATTACCTCTCTGGGTGTGTATGTGTATACCGGTATTACCTTTCTGGGCGTGTATGTGTATACCGGTATTACCTCTCTGGGCGTGTATGTGTATACCGGTATTACCCCTCTGGGCGTGTATGTGTATACCGGTATTACCTCTCTGGGCGTGTATGTGTATACCGGTATTACCTCTCTGGACGTGTATGTGTATACCGGTATTACCTCTCTGGGCGTGTATGTGTATACCGGTATTACCTCTCTGGACGTGTATGTGTATACCGGTATTACCTCTCTGGGCGTGTATGTGTATACCGGTATTACCTCTCTGGGCGTGTATACCGGTATTACCTCTCTGGGCGTGTATGTGTATACCGGTATTACCTCTCTGGGCGTGTATGTGTATACCAGTATTACCTCTCTGGGCGTGTATGTGTATACTGGTATTACCTCTCTGGGCGTGTATGTGTATACTGGTATTACCTCTCTGGGCGTGTATGTGTATAGCGGTATTACCTCTCTGGACGTGTATGTGTATACCGGTATTACCTCTCTGGGCGTGTATGTGTATACCGGTATTACCTCTCTGGGCATGTATGTGTATACCAGTATTACCTCTCTGGGCGTGTATGTGTATACCGGTATTACCTCTCTGGGCGTGTATGTGTATACCGGTATTACCTCTCTGGGCGTGTATGTGTATACCGGTATTACCTCTCTGGGCGTGTATGTGTATACCGGTATTACCTCTCTGGGCGTGTATGTGTATACCGGTATTACCTCTCTGGGCATGTATGTGTATACCAGTATTACCTCTCTGGGCGTGTATGTGTATACCGGTATTACCTCTCTGGGCGTGTATGTGTATACTGGTATTAACTCTCTGGACATAGCGACCTGACTGGCTTTGGGGACGCGGGATTTCCCTGAGCAGGGCTGTTTTTAGGGGGCTGAGCAGTGCAGCTAATCAAGAGGAGGCTTCAGGAGCGACGGAGAGAAACACAGACAGACACACACAGAGAGAGACACTGAGAGTGAGTGAGTGAGAGAGAGAGAGAGAGACACACACACAGACAGAGAGAGAGACACACACAGACAGAGAGAGAGACACACACACAGACAGAGAGAGAGACACACACACAGACAGAGAGAGACACACACAGACAGAGAGAGAGACACAAACACACACACAGAGAGAGAGAGAGACACACATACACACAGAGACAGAGACACACACAGAGAGAGACACCGAGAGTGAGACACACACAGAGACACAGACAAGAAAGAGAGAGACACAGAGAGAGAGAGAGACCCACACAGAGAGAGAGAGAGAGAGAGAGAGAGAGAGAGAGAGAGAGAGAGAGAGAGAGAGAGAGAGAGAGAGAGAGAGAGAGAGACAGACACACACACACAGACAGAGACACACAGAGAGTGAGAGACACACACACACAGACACAGAGAGAGAGAGACACACACACACACACAGAGAGACACACACACACACACACATAGACACAGAGAGAGAGATACACACACACAGACACGTTAACATGCCTGGGCGAAGACCTGGGTTTTTTACGTTCCGCCTTTACATCTTGTTTCACTTTCCAGATGAGTAATAAGTAACTATGCTGGCTGTGTATCACAAGAAAGAGTGACTCGGATGATGAATTCAGTTAACCTGGATTACAAAGTTTTACCTCAGTAGTGGCATCCTGATACCTCAGTCCTCAAGGGCCACCAACAGGACAGGTTTTCAGGATATCCCCGCTTCAGCACAGGTGGTGCAGTCTTCGATTGTGCTGAAGTTGGGATATCCTGAAAACCTGACCTGACCTGTTGGTGGCCCCTGAGGACTGGCGTTGACCACTCCCGTGCTACATGCATGTCTATACAGGATCTTGCGTCTGTTACACACCTTAAAGGATCAATCCCTCCTAGGACCAAAGAACACTAAGGGCAGTGATTAAGGGGTCATATTTTGGGGAGTGGCGCCTTGTTACCCGAATCCTCATACCTATAGGTATTTTTAAATCATTAGTTAAAGTCAGTTTGTACACAGGGTGAGCTGAGACGTGGGAGGGGTGTGATTTCCACGGGCTGCTCCCTTATGCCTGATATCACTTTGTGTTCAACAAGAGTTTGCACAGGCAAAGCCCCCTCCCCCTCTCTCTAACTTGTCTTTATTAGCTCCGTGATAAGGACAGAGTGGGATAAGGGGAAAGAAAGCACTTGATTGATAAACACTTCCCTATCCAGAGACTCTTAAGAAATGCCATTTATAATTAATTTCCAAGGATGCAAAAGAAGCCAACTCTTTGTTTTTAGCACGGTTATATAGATATAAGTAAAACCGTTGCAAGGATTATGGAATCTCTGTAAGGGAGCCAATTACACCAAGTGTGACCAACGTTTTATGTGAATGGCCGTCGGGATTAATTGCTATTTTGCACATTTGGGAAACTCGTCCAGATACATGACATGCTCCTTACAGATACGGTGCTTCCCCCACCCGGTGGGAGATGTGTCCAATACAGGGTGTGTGGTGCATATACCTGCTGGCAACAGGAAGGCTGATTCGTCCGCCGATGGTAGTGGGGACACAGGACCAGGTATCTGGGGTTCATACCCCACATATCTCCTTAGCAGTGCAGCGCCTCCATCTGCCGTAGGCTCCAGGAGCTGAAGGAGATCTCCCACGGTAGAACTATTACCTCTCCCCCCCAGTAAGGTCACGCAGCAGGCAGGAGGTAAATAACAGGAACGGTTTATTCACTCTGTGCAGCACAGTTACACGGCAGTCTTCTGCCCGATGCAGTACTCTCAGCTCCCACTGAATGAAGGTCCCTGGACCGTCACTACAGGCCAAGGGCACCCGCAGCCGTCCTAGCTCTTCCCCACCTGCCTAGCTGAGGCAGAGATATGGTCCACACTCACTCTCCCCCGGAGGGAAGAGCACGAGGGAAGGCCCCAATCTTAGGCTCCCAGGTGTGTGACCTGCCTTCCTCAGAGGGGGAAGGACACTACTAAATTTAGGGCGGAACTGCCTTTAAGTACTGCAGAAGGAGAGCACCAGGTCTGGCTCATGATTGGCCATGCCCAGGCCTGATGTCACTGCCACCCGCTGTCACTCAAATGCAGCTCCTCGGAAGGGTAAAACCCCATAACAACTACTGGCAAGGCCTGCTTGTACTAGGCCTTACTGCTAGGAGGGAACAAACTAGTAGCCACAGATGGCATGGCGACAGAGACTTCAGACATTCCCTTAGAAAATAGCAGCCATATTTGAGAGAATCCATAAAAAAAATTACTTATGTAAATGTATCTCTTGAAATTGAACTCGACTGTAGTAGTTGGAGAACATTTAGCTAATTGGTTAAATGGGACTCTTTCTAAGATAGAGAGAGAGAGAGAGAGAGCGCGCGCTTCAACGTGGTGTGGGCATCACTATATATATAGGCATATATATATATAGTGATGCCCACACCACGTTGCAGTTTCTTTTATCCCAAATTAAGGCCGGAAACACTGTATTTTCTATGCAGGGGTTTATCTACAGGGATTAAGTCATATACCAACAGGCACACCGTCCCTTTAAGAAAACCAAATAATAAAATAATCTCCTATTCCCTTTGGGGAAAGCTAACTACATTGTAGCTTTCGCCCTCACTAACTGCATGGATAGCTAAGCTGGTTCCCAAGCCAAAACATGCCCTAGCATATGTAACAACGTAACACAGTCTCTGCATACAATAGTAAGGGTTTTGCTTATCTTAGTCCTTATGGAGAAGGCATCTCTGCTTCAGCACGGTCTTGCGTCCTTTCCTTCTTAGGGGAAACTCAGCCCCACCTGAGCCCAGAGAAACTCTCCTCTGTAGGTCCTCTTTAACCAGCTTCCGAAGCTGGAGAGCACTTTTATCTCCCCCCCTCCCCCCCTTCTCTGGGGAAAACAGTCTCTCGGTCTGGCAGGTTCCTGTGTCTTTTAAAACACTTCCTCATTCAGACAGGCTGATTAACTCCATTAATTAGCAGTTGCTGCTGGCTTCTCTTTGAGGAATTAACACTCTGTGGACTGGAAAGCACACTTCACTGTTCCAGCCCCTAGAAGACAGTGATGGTATCACAATATATACACACACTAGTAGCTTCATTTGCATATCATTACCCAGAATCCCTGGCTGCAGTTGAAGCGTACGCTATGATTATGGGGGTGAGAGAGGTTTGTGTACCTGTCTGAGACATGCTCATAAGTGTTCTTTATCACTACTCACCACACATGTATATGCGTATGTGTATCTATATCGGCACTCCACAGAATTAGCATATACTTGCTGGATGCTGTAAAAGATCAGTAGATAAAGAGAAACGGGCGCACCAAGGTTTGAAAGTATTCAAGTCTGTTGGAAATCATAGGACGGATGGAAGATAAGGAGTTTATTAGGTGACTATGAGAGAATGACCTTGGAGAGGTTAAATGAAGCAGACACCGTCATGTTACACAGGTTGTGATTGATTGTCACTTCCTCAGCCTCAAACTGAGGTATCCTCCATTCATTCTTCCCCCTCAACCCCCCGCCATGTGTGATTTTCTGAAGTCAAAAACTTGGAATAAGAGAGCAGTGAAACATTACTGTGCTCAGGCGATGAGACCCCCTTATACACCGCGATGTGAGACCCCATTACACACCGCGATGTGAGACCCCATTATACATCGCAATGTGAGACCCCGTAATACACCGCAATGTGAGACCCCATTACACACCGCAATGTGAGACCCCATTACACACCGCAATGTGAGACCCCATTACACACCGCAATGTGAGACCCCATTACACACCGCAATGTGAGACCCCATTACACACCATCGCAATGTGAGACCCCATTACACACCATCGCAATGTGAGACCCCATTACACACCATCGCAATGTGAGACCCCATTACACACCATCGCAATGTGAGACCCCATTACACACCATCGCAATGTGAGACCCCATTACACACCGCAATGTGAGACCCCATTACACACCGCAATGTGAGACCCAATTACACACCGCAATGTGAGACCCCATTACACACCGCAATGTGAGACCCCATTACACACCGCAATGTGAGACCCCATTACACACCGCAATGTGAGACCCCATTACACACCGCAATGTGAGACCCCATTACACACCGCAATGTGAGACCCCATTACACACCGCAATGTGAGACCCCATTACACACCGCAATGTGAGACCCCATTACACACCGCAATGTGAGACCCCATTACACACCGCAATGCGAGACCCCATTACACACCGCAATGCGAGACCCCATTACACACCGCAATGCGAGACCCCATTACACACCGCAATGCGAGACCCCATTACACACCGCAATGCGAGACCCCATTACACACCGCAATGCGAGACCCCATTACACACCGCAATGCGAGACCCCATTACACACCGCAATGCGAGACCCCATTACACACCGCAATGCGAGACCCCATTACACACCGCAATGCGAGACCCCATTACACACCGCAATGCGAGACCCCATTACACACCGCAATGCGAGACCCCATTACACACCGCAATGCGAGACCCCATTACACACCGCAATGCGAGACCCCATTACACACCGCAATGCGAGACCCCATTACACACCGCAATGCGAGACCCCATTACACACCGCAATGCGAGACCCCATTACACACCGCAAAGTGAGACCCCATTACACACCGCAATGTGAGACCCCAATACACACCGCAATGTGAGACCCCATTACACACACCCCATTACACACCGCAATGTGAGACCCCATTACCCACCGCAATGTGAGACCCCATTACACACCGCAATGTGAGACCCCATTATACACCGCGATGTGAGACCCCGTAATACACAGCGATGTGAGACCCCGTTATACACCGCGACGTGAGACCCCCTTATACACGGCGACGCGAGACCCCCTTATACACCGCGACGCGAGACCCCCTTATACACGGCAACGCAAGACCCCCTTATACACGGCGACGCAAGACCCCCTTATACACAGCGATGCGAGACTCCCTTATACACCACGACGCGAGACCCCCTTATACACCGCGACGTGAGACCCCCTTATACACCGCGACGCGAGACCCCCTTATACACCGCGACGCGAGACCCCCTTATACACCG
Source organism: Ascaphus truei (assembly GCF_040206685.1). NCBI lineage: Eukaryota > Metazoa > Chordata > Amphibia > Anura > Ascaphidae > Ascaphus > Ascaphus truei. Next base: position 13,114,086 of record NC_134491.1, read on the forward strand.
CGACGCGAGACCCCCTTATACACGGCAACGCAAGACCCCCTTATACACAGCGACGCGAGACTCCCTTATACACCGCGACGCGAGACCCCCTTATACACCGCGACGCGAGACCCCCTTATACACAGCGACGCGAGACTCCCTTATACACCGCGACGCGAGACCCCCTTATACACCGCGACGCGAGACCCCCTTATACACGGCGACGCGAGACCCCCTTATACACCGCGACATTCCTGCGCTAAAGCCGAGGACAATTACATCCATCACTCAATGTATCCAAGCTCAGGACGGAGGAGAAGCCGTGTGCTCCCTATTGTGTCATCTCTGTATAACAACCGTTGGCTCTTGTTCACAATGGAAGCAGCATTCCTTTATCACCGCCAGCGGAGCCTGCAATGCATTGCTCGGCAAAAAAGGCTTAGCAGACCCGAGCAAAAGTAGCAGTACTGTGACAGGATGCGGGTACCTCCAGCAAAGGAAGAATACCAAAGAAACGTTCCCCCAAATGTACCTATTGTGTTGGAAATAGAAAAGCATTGTATCGTTTCAGGATGAAATGGGGCAATTTGTGATACACACACACACTTTATGTATATCTCCACACTCGCACACATTATACACACGATGGGACACAATTAACCCTTTGGTTAGAACAGTCCAAATGTAACTGAAACCTGCAGTCCCACTGAGGACCAAATTGACCTAATGACAGTGATTAAGTATAACAGGGCTGGATTGACTACGCGGTGCTCTCGGCTGCATAGTCATAACGACTTTGCTCAGTTTAGTAGGTAAATGTATGACCCGTAATCCATAATTACATAGATCCCTGCTTCAGCCCAGGTGGCTCAGTCAATGACTCAGTAACGTAGGGGTGGCCAACTCCAGTCCTTAAGGGCCACCAACAGGTCAGATTAAGGATATAAGACAAAAAACAGCGCAAACGCAAATGGTGAAGTATATCAAAACATTTTAGTGTAAAAAAGGGGGTAAGTATTGTGCGTACATAAAACTGATAGATCAGTCGCATTTACGTGTACAATACGCGAGGTTACCACGCTGCCGGCATCGGAATGGGCGACGGATGAGGGTCCTTCTGGTCAGTATTCCTGTGTGGTCTCCAGATATTGTCTGGGCCTCTCAGGGTGATGGCGGCTTACACAGGACATCCAGCTCGGGTGGGAGTCTCGTTGGGAAAACACCTCCTTACTGTCGTCTATTCAATCGCCATATGTGGCGCTGATGTCAAACCCTCGGCTGTGGCAGACACACTATGTGTGCAGTAGATGTAAATAAGTCTCTACAGCACGTATATAGCGTCGTGCTAGTCCATTTAAACGCAGGGGAATGGGTTATTCCCTGACTCCCCCTGCCCTTTGCACCCTCCCTGCCCCCCCTACCCTCCCTGCCCACTTGCCCCCTGCCCCCCCTGTCCTTTGCCCCTGCCCTCCCTGCCCTTTGCCCCCCTCCCCCTGCCCTTTGCCCCCTGCCCTCCCTCCCCGTGCCCTTTCCCCCTGCCCTTTGCCCCCTGCCCTCCCTCCCCCTGCCCTTTGCCTCCTGCCCTCCCCTGCCCTTTGCCCCCTGCCCTCCCTCCCCCTGCCCTCCCTCCCCTGCCCTTTGCCCCCCCGCCCCTCCCTGCCCTTTGCCCCCCCCGCCCCTCCCTGCCCTTTGCCCCCCTGCCCTTTGCCCTCCACACCCTTCTACGCCCCTTGGCCCCCCCCCCCCCCGCCCTTCGACGCCCCTCCCCCCGCCCTTCCACTCCATGCCCCCTGCCCTTCCACGCCCGGGCAACGCCGGGTATATCAGCTAGTGGTTTAATATTTTTCCATATTTTTCCACATTGGTTAACATACACTTGTGCACATGCATTTAAGGTATAATAGGGGATGGCAATATTGTTATATTCACTGTAGACATTGGTCATTGTCACATTTTGAGTTAGTTATAGCCGCGCACTTTTATTCCTTTTTCACAGATTAAGGATATCCCTGCTTCAGCACAGGTAGCTCAATCAGTGACTCTAGTCTATGACTGAGCCACTGATTGAGCCACCTGTGCTGAAGCAGGGATATCCTGAAACCCTGGCCTGTTGGGGGGGGGGAGGAGTGGAGTTGCCCACCCCGGCAGTACGGTATTTCCCAGAGAGTTGAAGGGGGGTGGGATGGGGGCGCGGGGGGTTCCTCCCGCACTTGATGAGGTAGAAGAACTTTGCTTATTTGTGTTGGAGATCACATTTGCATTTCCAGTGAGGTTTTCCCTCCCGCGTTCAGCGTTTTACTGCCATCTGTTACCTGGCAGAGGGAAATGTCTCCTATTGGTACGAAGGTCAGTAATGCAGAGCCCTGCGTGACACGCACGGGAGGGGGGGAGGGGGGGGGGGCAGTGATGACAATACATAGTGGTACCCAGTGATGTGGCACTCCTGTGTGGGCATAAAGCAGATACAGACAGTGGCTTGTTTTATAGGTTATTTGGAAGTAACTGATACCTTAGAACAAGGGGGCTCAACTCCAGTCCTCAAGCCCCCCCAACAGGTCAAGTTTTCAGGATATCCCTGCTTCAGCACAAGTGGCTCAGTCTTTGACTGAGCCTCTGTTTGAGCCACCTGTGCTGAAGCCGGGATATCCTGACAATCTGACCTGTTGGGGGGGCTTGTGGACTGGAGTTGAGCCCCCTTGCCATAGAACAGTCCTTTATTTTCAAATATTTGTGTTTAAAGCTTTTCATGTTTCCACAGTCCACCTGGGTTTTACGGTCTTTACCAAACGTCTCTTGGGAATCCAGACTGCTTGTCAGGCTTCAGACCCACAGATACATGAGTTTGTTTTCTTATTTTAAAGTAATCCATCATTAACCAACCAGAGAACATAAATGATTAAAAAAAAAGTATGTGATAAGCACGAGTGTTAGAGAGTTAAACATTTTCAGAGGCCGTGAATAAATTACAGATGTGATTCAAGGCTGATTGATTTTTCTAAGGAAGCCAATTACAGAGGGAACGAGTATATACATTGAGGCAGCGGTCTGGGACGGTTTCGGGACGGAAATCAGTACAGTATTTAAGCCTGCAGAGACTTTCTGCCGGGAACATCCGCTTTGGACTATACAGGACTATTGCCCCGTTAAACATTGGGCAGTACGAGACCAGATTTCCATATTGACATACCTAAGACATCTTGTGAGGAAGGCGGGTGCTGGTGTTGGGCCCAACAGGATCAGAACCCACAATTACTGCTGTTATATATATATACACCGTGTTCAGGAATAAAGGGAACCCTTTCATTTCCCATCATATCTTACAGCAAATGAAAAAAATCACGTTGTGAGCACATTCGCACGACTCCGGCAGGTCTGCAACCCTGCCCTTCCCCATTATCTCTTAGGCTACGGCCCCAGTCCTCCCGGCTGCACGCACGCCTGGCGGCATGGCGGCGCGGGCAGCGACTACAGCCGCAATCGGCGGTCTGTACGGGAGCTCTAGGGGGGGACGGGGCCATGACAGGGGCACGGCCATGGCGGGGCATATCTGCCCTGCCATTGGCTGCGCGTCACCACGTGAACAAAATGGTTGTCTTCCCTGGCAGCGTACGCGTCACAGCGCTTTGCGCGCCTACGCGCACACAGCCACTGGAGCCTGCCCCATAGAGGGCTGTGCTGTGGTGTGTGGCACGCACGCTGTAACGCGCGCCGCCGTGACGACCGGGGACTCAGCATTAGCGTACCGTGCTTCCACTTCAGCAAGGGTTTCTGGGAAACGACATTCAAATGAGCACCTTTTGCTTTAAATCCATTTTGAGATGGATTCCTATAACCGTATGTCTATCGCATTACACAGCTTTTCAGCACAGCTTGGGTTAAAGAAGTGCAGAGCCAGTAACCTACTCACAGATAGTTGGTTCCACCCTTTGGGCCTAATCTGTGCGAGGTTGGTATTTTACATATTTCTCGCTCAATCCCCATGAGAATTTGCACACTTGTATGTCTGTTATGTAGATTAACTCTATATAAGAAGCACAATGTAGCCAATCAACTGATGTTAACTAAATTGATGCCGCTGTATTATGTCAACAAGTAGCAGATACGCTGCGGGAGGTACGTGTTCATTAAACGAGAAATAGGAGTTTTTCCTTCGTAGCGACAAAATGTGTTAAATTGCTGTAATCTAATCTGACACTAAGATTATTATAAAGTTTGAGTTCAAAGTGTGTTCAAAATCCCCTCCTCCTGCTGAAACGCGCCGGAGACAAGAACGCCGCTGTCTGATCGCAGAACCGATAACGCGCTGATCCGCTGCTCCCACTGCTGAACGATACGCTGTTTTACGAATGAGTTTTTCAGTCCTAGCGACCGTCCTTTATCGGGAGAGGTTTATGGGGGCGTTTTGTGGGAGCGTTTTGGACCATAATTCCTGCTCTGTCTCACGCACTTTATAACGCGCTTATCTTCTTCATTAAACACCATTTTGTAACTATGCGCTTGATGAGGTCATCACGCCGCCTCCAATTCCAAAGAATATTTCTTGGATTATCAGATCATTCTTATATGTAATAATCTCCTGTGAATTGGTAAAATGTTCATGTAAATTGAGTGATTTTTCTGCAAGATATGAGCAAAAATAAAAAAGGGTACACACACACACACACACACACACACACACACACACACACACACACACACACACACACACACACACACACACACAATGTTGTATCAGATATACTATATATGATTTTTGTGCTTTATTTTCTGAGTATTTTTATACCATCATTACGGATAATCATGGTATTAACCATATTTTCGTGGAATGTATTCCTTGTATGTTATATATTTCTGGAGGGCAGAAGTGGCAGTTAGACTGGGGCAGAGATCTTGTGTAGCAGGGGGAAGATGGCAGCTCAGCGTGCTTTTAGTAAGGGCTGATTGATATGTTATAAAGAGCCCTGCGGCTGTAGTCTGGTCCGCTTTCCTAGCAGGGCTCTATAACCCGGGTTAGGTTGGCTCTGGACACCCCTGCTACTGGGAACAAGCTCAGGGCAACTACTGGATACAATGTTACTGATGGGATTTATATCCCCCTTTGACCTCCACTGACCTCTGTCCAAAGGCTTGCAGCCTGAGAACATTCGGTGTTAACCCCTTCCCTGCCGCAAGAGACGAGACCTCTCGGAGTTCACACGTAACCCCAGAAAGGAGACACCATTGAGTTACACCGCGGTGTGTAGCAAAAAAAACCCACACGGCAATTGGGGAGGATTAAAGTGACAATAACACACATACACACATACACACATACACACATACACACACATACACACATACACACATACACACATATCCCAAAAGAGTAGACAAAGAACAGCACTCAGTAGTAATAATGCAAAGAAAACCCTGTATTAAAGATGGTATACAAGCACACTTAGTCCAACATTTCAGTCCAGAAAGGACCTTCCTCAGGGGAGAGTACACCCCCAAGGAAGGTCCTTTCTGGACCGAAATGTTGGACTAAGGGCTGTTATATACAGCATGCGGCCGCACGTGCATATGCGAACGCGCGTGCACGTGCTGCATGCACTGCAGCATATCACTGCATTTGGATTGCCAGATATCTATCTATCTATCTATCTATCTATCTATCTATATAGTGTTAAGTTACGGTGAGTAAAAAAGTGACAAAAACCCTCCACAGCGAAGCAAATATGCAAATGCAATACAACTGTATGCTCATCTGCATGTCTTAGGCAGGTCTGCAACCCCGCCTTTCCCCATTATCACCCAGCACACAGCACTTCCACTGCAGCAAGGGATTCTGGGAAATGACATGCAAATGAGCACACACTGCCACTTTTTGCTTCAAATCCACATGGATTTTGCTTCAAATTTTAACATGGTTCCCTATAGGCTTAAGCTTGCTGCATGGTCACAGCTTTTGGCACAGCCAGGGTTAAGGTGCATACCCAGAAAACCACCCACAGACAGCTGTTTTGACCTTAATGGGTCTCATCAGTGTGGGGTTGGTTAACTGGATATGCAAAGAAGCTAAAGGATGGGCCAACCATAATACTGAGTTAAGTTATGGTGAGTAAAAAAAGTGACAAAAACCCTCCACAGCAAAGCAAATATGGAAGTGCTGCAGTGGAACTGCTGTGTGCTGGGTGATAATGGGGAAAGGCGGGGTTGCAGACCTGCCTAAGGCTAAGGCCCCGCTCCCTCCGTCAGCACTCCCGCACTGCAGACAGGCGGGGCGCTGACAGACACAGACCGCGATATGCGGTCTGTAGGGAGCCGGAGCCGGAGCGGGAGGTGGGCGGGAGGGGGAGGTTTGAGCGGGAGGGGGACGTGGCTTGAGCGGAGGGACCCGCTACTCTCCCCCCCCCCCTCCACGGGCTCGGGCTAGCACACATACACACACACACACACAGACACACACACAGACAGAGGCAGGCACTCACGCACTCAGACAAACACATACACACACACAGACAGGCACTCACGCTGCTTTCCCCCCACACTCCTCCCTGCTCCCCGAAGCCTCTCCTCCTCCCGAAGCCTCCCCTCCTTATTGGCTCACAGCCACACCACGTGACGCGTCAACGCTAGCGATCACCATTCTCTTGTATCCCATAGAGGCTGACGCGTCACAGCGTGTAGTGAGCTGTGCAGCCAGGGGGGACCGGGACCCAGGCCTAAGACATGCAGATGAGCATACAGTTGTATTTACATTTGTGTGTATATATATATATATATATATCCAGTGTTCGACAAACCTATACATTTGCTCGCCCCGGGCGAGTGGATTTAACCCCCGGGCGAGTAAATATTGGCCCAAGCAGCACACGTTTGGTACTAGGTGGCGAGTAGATTTTTTTGTGTGGCGAGTAGATTTTTTGGTGATTTGTCAACCACTGTATATATCTATATAGTTATATATCGGTGTCGGTGTTACACTGCACACGGAGTGTACTAACCACACAAGTAGAACAGTCCATATGTGTGGGTCTGGGTGTATATTTATAAATGTGTGAGTGAGCATGTGAATTTGTGTGCAACAACACAATGATGCACCCAAATTCCCATGCTGACTCATGCATAGTTTGTATAGACTTTGTGTATCATGTGCCTTTATTCATGTGTTCATGTGTTCATGTGTATTGTGGGTCTGTGTTGTCTGTATGTAAATCCATCTATCTCGAAGTGTATCAGTTTTGTATTGTGTGTTTATCAACGGGCCTGTATGTAGGATTGCAAGGGGGCTTCTCCAGAAATACTGGACACAATGGTGAAAGGTGCGTGGCGCTCGAAGCACACGCACACGCACACACCGAGGCATACCGTTTCATCCTCTCCTTGGCCCCACCCCCAGGATCCTGACACCTCTTCCTGATTGGCTGCTGCTGGCTAATACAGCCAATCAGGATGGAGGAAGATGCCCAGCCCCCTAGTACCAACCCTGATCTCTCCCTGCTCAAGGAAATCCCTCTGCCCCTAAAGCCGGTCAGGTCACTATGTCCAGAGAGGTAATACCGGTATACACACACGCGCACACACACACACAGAGTGGTAATAACGGTATACACACACACACGACAAGAGAGGTAATACCGGTATACACACACACACGCCCAGAGGGGTAATACCGGTATACACACACACACACACACCCATAGGGGTAATACTGGGATACACACACACACACCCAGGGGGGTAATACCGGTATACACACACACACACACACACGCCCAGAGAGGTAATACTGATATACACACACCCAGAGTGATAATACCGGTATACACACACACACACACACCCCGAGAGGTAATACCGGTATACACACACACACACCCAGAGAGGTAATACCGGTATACACACATACACACACCCAGAGGGGTAATACCGGTATACACATACACGCCCAGAGAGGTAATACCGGTATACACATACACGCCCAGAGAGGTAATACCGGTATACACATACACACCCAGAGAGGTAATACCGGTATACACGCATACACACACACACACGCCCAGAGAGGTAATACCGATATACACACACACACACACACACACACACGCCCAGAGAGGTAATACCGATATACACACACACACACACACACACACCCAGAGGGGTAATACCGGTATACACACACACACACACACACACACCCAGAGAGGTTATACCGGTATACACACATACACTCAGAGAGGTAATACCGGTATACACATACACGCCCAGAGAGGTAATACCGGTATACACATACACACACGTACACGCCCAGAGAGGTAATACCGGTATACACACACACACCCAGAGAGGTAATACCGGTATACACGCATACACACACACACACACGCCCAGAGAGGTAATACCGATATACACACACACACCCAGAGGGGTAATACCGGTATACACACACACACACACACACCCAGAGAGGTAATACCGGTATACACACACACACACCCAGAGAGGTAATACCGGTATACACACATACACACACCCAGAGGGGTAATACTGGTATACACATACATGCCCAGAGAGGTAATACCGGTATACACATACACGCCCAGAGAGGTAATACCGGTGTACACAAACACACGTACACGCCCAGAGAGATAATACCGGTATACACACACACACCCAGAGAGGTAATACCGGTATACACATACATGCCCAGAGAGGTAATACTGGTATACACACATACACACACACACGCACACGCAAACGCACACACACACACACACACACACACCCAGAGGGGTAATACCGGCATACACACACATGCCCAGTATTACCTCAGTTTTTTACTGGATAGTGTTCAAATACAGGACAGTCTGGTTCAATACTGGACACCTGGCAACCCTACCTGTATGTGCATCAGTGTCTTATGTATGTGTGTATGTGTGTGCGTGAATTTGTGTACAGGGATATAAAGTCGCTTAACCAAGGTCACAAGGAGCTGATGCTCCGATTAATAACTTGGCTCACCCACTTCAAAGACAGTTACACTATAACTATACTCCTTTTCTTTAACCTGTGCCCCTTCGATTTTAAATTCTGCCTCTGTAGGGTTGAAAGTGAGAAAGTGATGAATTATGGCTACTGACTCATCAGGGCCACTTACTGGTGACTCAATCTTAATTACGGATCAGCATGGTTCTTCCTAAATCAGCTCTTCCTGCTTTTTATCCAAGTACTACAGTAGTTATATTATCTTTACCCCCCCTCCCCCCTCCAAACAAGGCGTGAGTACCTTCACTGCAATTATAATGAAACTGAAAGCAATGCCGGGTTTTCTAAATATGGCTGCCATTAGCAAATACCTTTATAATTTGGCCTAGATTACTGTATTCGTGGCCTCTGGCAACCAAACGACACTAGCTGGGTCTTTTGATGACATTAGTTATTAGAAGACTGGTAAGCTGCGGGGTATATTTAGAATACTGTTTCCCAGTTAAATGGTTTCTGACAGCCAGGCGCGTGAAACTCGTATTATTTTTCTGGCCACGCTTTGGCAGGATGACTCATTGGTTTTTACTGGAAAGAAGGGTTTTTTTTTTTGTTTTGTTGTTGTCATGTTTAAAAATAAAAACGGACAATGTGCGTATTGTGTATCCTTTGCATATTTATAAACCACGGCATTTAAAATTGTAATAATTAATAACTACAACCGCAGTGTTAGTTTCTACACATTTTCAAAATAAATGAAAGTTTAAATAAAAAAAAGAGACAGGAAAACTTGGGAGAAACGATGTGACGGGATAAAGGGCATCACGTGTGTTTTAAACATTCAATACTTTGATTTTGTGGGAGAAGTTGACGGACATCGCGCTCTGCCTGCCGGTGCTTACAATATACAGATTTGTGTATACTGTACATACATATAGTATATATTTCAATAATACAAAAATGGTGGTGCTGTATGAAAACAGGTTCTAAAAATGTCTGAAATATGGCTAATGAAGGAGAAATTTCCTTTTTTTTGTAACTTATTTTTTGTTTAGATGTTAAGAAAAACGTGGGGAAAGAGAAAATATGGGGGGGGGGGGTACCACAACTTTAACATTTAGATCCAAAAATACAGAATTACATATCATTAGCCACACCATACATCTTAGCTCCACATATTAAACCGAAATACAAGCAATCGGAGAGAAAATACAATCTACCTTCCGCAGAGGGTCAAACATTCACCTACCTCCCCTAGTGAACCCGGGGTCCCACAATTCACCTACCTCCCCTAGTGAACCCGGGGTCCCATAATTCACCTACCTCCCCTAGTGAACCCGGGGTCCCACACTATGGAATTTACTTGAGTTCTGTCTAATAGAAGCTGTAAGTCTTTCCATAGATTGCACCTCATTCACTCGAAGAAGTGTCCTTTTATTTGTATGTAGATTCTAGTGACATAAGACGCTGGACAGAGATCTTTTAGCAGTTTCTAATCTTTATTCTTCGAGGCAAAATAACAAAACGAATAAACTTCAGATATACAGGTTTCAGGCTTCCAGACATACACGCTCTGGGAACGATATGCATTTCTTCCTGGATGGTTCAACTGTGCTTCTTTCTTACCCTCTGTTGTATGTACTCTAAAAACAGATTCTTATAGTCATTCCTAGCTACTATTATTTAACTCGGGGCTGCTCAATTCCAGTCCTCAAGACCCCCCAACAGGTCAGGTTTTCAGGATATCCCACTTGAAGACTGAGCCTCTGATTGAGCCACCTGTGCTGAAGCTAGTTACATAGTTACATAGTTACATAGTAGATGAGGTTGAAAAAAAGACATGCGCCCATCAAGTTAAACCTACGCTAAATATAGACGATAGATACTTTATCCTATATCCGTACTTACAGTATATTGATCCAGAGGAAGGCAAACAGAAAAAAACCCAGTGACACATTATCCAATGATATCTCATAAGGGGAAAAATAAATTCCTTCCTGACTCCAAGAATTGTCAATCGGATTAATCCCTGGATCAACATCCTTCCCATGTTTACTTATTTGGTATATCCCTGTATACCTTTCCCATCTAAAAAGATGTCCAACCTTTTTTTTAACATATCCATTGTATCTGCCATCACAGTCTCCATGGGTAATGAATGTCGGGACTGATTGAGCCACCTGTGCTGACGCAGGAAGATCCCGAAAACCTGACCTGTTGGGGAGGCTTTGAGGACTGGAGTTGAGCCCCCCTGATTTAACCTGTTCATGGCTTGTTAGTATGCATCAATAATACAATGAAACAATCCTTGTGAAAGTCTGGGCACAAAGCCTATAACCTTGATAGCTTCCATTTTGTACCCAACACGTACTGTACTATAAACAATTCACTTGTTCTAACTTTATACAAATCCGTTGTTTTCCTTAAATATGGTTTTCTTATTTTCCACAATCTTTCTCAGACTATGAAATGGATTTAACCCCTGCGCTGCCACACACATCTTTTTGGGGTTTTTTTTTCCCTTTGTGAAAGGGTGTCAGTGTGACTGGCAGAACCTGGGCAGAGCAGCAAAGAGCAGCAGAGAGCAGCAAAGAGCAGCAGAGAGGTGGCTGTAATTACATGAAATAATTACAAACATACAAATTACGGTAACTATCCACTGAGAAGCCAGGATGTACAGGAGAGGCACAGAGAGAGCCCTGTGCACGTCGCTCCGAATCAAATACATTGACTCCGTCGCAAGCGCTTCTAGTAAGCGCGACGGCGACGTTGCGACCCACAATTTTGAAGCCGGGTAAATTTGATTTTTTAGAGACAGTCGCCACATGTGACTGTCTCTAAACCAATCAGAGACCGCGGCCCGCCCCCTTAGTGACGTCGCTGGCCTTGTCACCAGCGACGTCGCTAAAAATCAAATTATAACTTTCGCTGATGGCGACGGGCGACGTCATCGGTCGCGTCGGCGTCGCCAGCACTATAAGCGCAGCCTAACACTTTCCTGCTTGTGATCATTTGTTGCCAATGTTCCCAGCAGTGTGAGCTGCAATCTGTAACAATAGATAATGTTACCTTAGTAATACAAGAATATATTGTAGCTGCTGAGTTAGCGCTGTACTATACTGTGTGCGGCCGTGCGCTCGCGCGTGCATGTGACGCATGCTTTTCGTGTGTATGCTGTGTATGCTGTGAGTGAAGGTACTGTGTATATGTGTGTATATGTGTGTGTAGAGATTGTGAGTTATGTATTAAATAATATTTTTAAAATAACAAAAATGTAATAAAAATATTTTTTATTTATTTAACTGACACACACACACACACACACACACACATACACACACACACACATACACATACATACACATACATAAACATACATAAACATACATACACACATATATACACACATACATACATAAACACACACACACCTACATAAACATACATACACACACATACACACACATACATACATACACACATTACAGTGCCGGTAGTGACGCAAAATCATTAATTTCCTCATCTTCTCCCTTGTCGGTCCGCTCCCAGCTCCCTGCCGTGCGCGCGCGGTCCTATTATAGAATGGCTGGCTATCCTCAGCCAACTAAACCTGCCGCGCGCACCCGAACTATAGAACCAGCCTTACACTGACGGAAGGATTGATTTAAACTGAAAGGCGGCCATTTAGTGAACCCTGGGAAGCAGAATCTTTGCTGATCAATCACAGGAGAACTAATCAATCGGCAGCTAAAGTAATTCGTTTTCAATAAAGGTAATCAAAGGCTGCATATATATATAAAAATAAAATAAATATATATATATATCTTGTTGAAAGTGCCGCTTGGACTGGCTCCTTAAAAGCAAAGAATATATCAATATTAAGGACTTAATATTCAAAATGTACCTTTTGGTTTAAAAAAAAAAGCAGGTAAAATGAAATAATTATTTTTGCTCTGTGTAATAGGGGTACAGTACCCAGCCCCTGAACGCAAACACATACCCACCCCCCTTACATCTGCATCTGTTTAGTGATCACTTTATCTGGTAATACTGTTCTTCCCCGTTATCTCTTTGGTTAGCAGCAGAGTAATTCATTTAGATTAAACTACAAAGAGAAAACATGTCTGGATCAACAATCTCGCTGCAGTTTTCAAGCAGTCTTATCGCAAAAGAAATAAAACCAGTAACCAGATCATTTATGTAACTGTATTTGTAACCCTGTATTATTTGTCTTAACTCTGTGCCCAGGACATACATGAAAACAAGAGGGAACTCTCACTGTATTACTTCCTGGTAATGTAACAAGGAGTAAATGCTGCACACCACAATATGATAAAGAGTGATACAATTACCGACGCTCCCATCAGTGTGCGATCGGCTGTGTCCAGTCCACTGCATACAGAAAGGAATGAAGGTGGGGCACACGGATTCCCAAAATAAAGAGATTTATTAAAGCATACACAACGTTTCCACCCTAAGGTCTTTGTCAAGTGCAAAAAGTGGCCACTTCGTTCCTTCCTTTTTTTACTTCCTGGTAACACATTTTATAAATAAACAAGTAAAATAATTTGGATACAAAGTTTAAGATTAAGCATTAAGCAGTATGTGTACTTCATTTTTTTTAAATAATGTTAATTTCCAAGATGTGACCCATTACACCTGCCGTTCCTTTATGTGACCCATTACACCTGCTGTTCCTTTATGTGACCCATTATACCTGCCGTTCCTTTATGTGACCCATTACACCTGCCGTTCCTTTATGTGACCCATTATACCTGCCGTTCCTTTGTGACCCATTATACCTGCCGTTCCTTTATGTGACCCATTATACCTGCCGTTCCTTTATGTGACCCATTACACCTGCCGTTCCTTTATGTGACCCATTATACCTGCCGTTCCTTTGTGACCCATTATACCTGCCGTTCCTTTATGTGACCCATTACACCTGCCGTTCCTTTATGTGACCCATTACACCTGCCGTTCCTTTATGTGACCCATTACACCTGCCGTTCCTTTATGTGACCCATTATACCTGCCGTTCCTTTATGTGACCCATTATACCTGCCGTTCCTTTATGTGACCCATTATACCTGCTGTTCCTTTATGTGACCCATTAAACCTGCCGTTCCTTTATGTGACCCATTACACCTGCCGTTCCTTTATGTGACCCTGTTGCAGGGTACATGCAACCACACGCAGGGTTTCTGGATAAGGCTATTTATTGAGCCTTAAAACAACAGCACACAAACAAAACAGCTTCTTTTCAGCATACAAAAAAACAAAACAGCTTATTTTCAGCGTACAAAACAAAAGCTTCTTTTCAGCATACAAAAACCCAGACAGTTCATCAAACATGCATTTGGAAAACAGACCTTATAGCAGTAATCTACTTCAGCGTTTCAGTCCTATCTCTTGACCAGCAGCCCTCATGTGTGTGCAGCCTGAGGGTTTTAAAACACCTTGATTATGCAGCTGGGACCACTCTAATTGCCAGGAGCTTCCCAGCTGAAAGTTAACCTCGTCACTGCTGCACTGCATACCTACACATACGTCTGCCAGGCATAGAGCTGGTGACGTTCATTCACCCTGTCACATTCCTCCCCTGTTAGTGTGTGGCTGTGGCAACACACGGCTGAAGCCCGACCATCCACCCCTTCTCTAGAAAAGAAATCAGCACTGGCATTTTCTTTTATAGGCCTGTGCTGAATCTCAAACGAGAAGGATTGGAGAGCCATATACCACCTGGTCAACCTAGCATTGGAGTCTTTCATAGTATTTAACCATTTTAATGGAGCATGGTCTGTTACCAATGTAAAATGGACTCCCGCCAGGTAGTGCCTCAAGGCCTCGATTGCCCACTTTACTGTTAGACACTCCTTCTCAATGACTGAGTAGTTTTTTTTCCCTTGGGAACAATTTCCTACTCAGATAAAGGATCAGATGTTCCACTCCCTCAAACTGTTGCGAGAGCACTGCCCCTAGCCCTATCTCTGAGGCATCGGTTTGTACAATAAAAGGCTTATCGAAGTCTAGGCTTCTAAGGACGGGACCCTCTGATAGGCACCTTTTTACCTCCTCAAAGGCTCTCTGGCACTCCCTTGACCATACCACTTGTGTAGGGGCACACTTTTTTGTGAGGTCTGTTAGTGGGGCTGCAACTTCCGAGTAGTTGGGGATGAACCTCCAATAGTACCCTGCTAAACCCAACAGGGAGCATACCTGCGTTTTTGTTCGGGGGTCAGATCTTCTTTCAGCGCAGCTACCTTATCGGCTAGTGGCCTTACTTTTCCACCACCCACTGCATACCCCAGGTATTTGGTTTCCGCCTTACCTAAGGCACATTTCTTAGGGTTGGCTGTGAGCCCTGCCTCTCTTAGTGACATGAGGACCGCTTTCAGCCTATTTAGATGGGCCCGCCAGTGTTTACTATAAATGACAATGTCATCTAGGTAAGCCGCGGCATAAGCCCTATGAGGTCTCAGTGCTTTATCCATGAGCACAAACTGGTATAAACCCATGGGAGTGGCAAAGGCTGTTTTGCACTTGGACTTTTCCTCTAAAGGTATTTGCCAGAATCCTTTTGTTAAGTCCAGCGTGGATATATATTCCGCGTTACCAAGGGCGTGAATTAACTCGTCCACCCTTGGCATCGGATATGCGTTAAACTTGGATACCGCATTGACCTTTCGGAGGTCCACACAAAATCTTACCTTCCCATCGGGTTTAGGGACCATAATTAGTGGACTATACCACTCACTGCATGATTCCTCAATCACGCCTAAATGTAACATTTCTTGTACCTCCTCTCTACCAGGGCCTTATGGCTTTCAGGCAACCTGTAAGGACGAGAACGTACTTTTACCCCATGCACTGTCTCTATCACATGTGAAACTAAATTAATTTGCCCTGGTAAATCAGAAATAACATAATTGAATTGTGTAATTATTTTTAACAAGTCCCCTTTTTGTTCAGAGGACAATTGTCTACCCATTGGGATTTTATCGTCACCCAAGATGTTCTCCGGTGGGGGCTGAGGACCCAGGTCCGTTTCCTCCTCCACCGGGTGGATGAATAGAGACCGCTGCACCTTCCAGGGTTTCAGCAAGTTCACATGGTAAATTTGTTTACCCTTCCTGGACCCTGGTTGAGCGATCTCGTAATCCACATCACCCGTACGGCGGAGTACTTCGAATGGGCCCTGCCATTTGGCCAGGAGTTTACTCTCGCAACTGGGTAATAATAACATCACCTGGTCTCCCGGGTGAAATACTCTCATGCGAGCATTCTGATTGTAATGTCTCTCCTGACTGTCCTGGGCTGATCTAAGATTCTCCCTAGCAAAATGGCCGACCACATCTAGGCGCTTCCTAAGGTCTAGTACATATTGCAGGGTATTCTTAGAAGGGGACCGCTGTTCCTCCCAGGACTCCTTTAGGAGGTCTAGGATTCCCCGGGGTTAGCAGCCATACAATAATTCAAATGGAGAGAATCCTGTGGAGGCCTGGGGAACTTCCCGCACTGCGAACAGCAGAAAAGGGAGAAGTTCATCCCAGGCTCTCTTCTTTGAATCTACAAATTTTCTCAATATACCTTTTAGAGCTCGATTAAATCTATACACCAATCCGTCAGTCTGTGGATGATAGACCGATGTCCGAACAGACTTGACCTCTAGTAATTTTAAGACATCCTGCATCAGTTTAGCCATAAAATTTGTACCTTGGTCTGTCAACATAACCTGGGGAAGTCCAACCGTGAGAACAGCTCCAACAATTTGTTGGCTACTTGCTTCGCCGTTGCTGTCCTCAGGGGGAACGCCTCAGGATATCTTGTTGCATAGTCGACTATTACGAGAATAAACCTGTGTCCTTTCACAGTAGGCTCCAGCGGTCCTACCAAGTCTACACAAATCCTCTCAAAGGGAACGGACACCAAGAGTAGGGGAACCAAGGGGCTGGTTTTTGTCCCTTCAGGCTAGTTAGCTGGCACTCAGGACATGCCGCACATAACTTAGCAATGTCATTATGCATCCCTGGCCAATAGAAGTGGAACGAAATACGGTCGAAGGTTTTATCTATTCCCAGGTGACCACCCCAAGGGACAGTATGGGCTAGGGTGAAGACCGTTTTAACAAACGCCTTGGGAACCAATATTTGACTGGTGACCTCCCCTGTTTGTGTCTGCTTGTTCACCCTATACAGGATATCATTCGACAATTCAAAATGAGGAAACACCATTACCCCTTGTGCATTCAATATCTGGTCATCAATCTTTACCACTTTATCATATTGTTTGGCCTGGACTGGGTCTTCCCTCTGCCTCTGGCAAAAATCAGGGAGACATAGCTCTGGTAAATCCCCAGGGCCTATCTCTCCCTCTATCTGGCCATCCCCAGTCATGACTTGTGACTTATGCCTATTAGTATGGCCACCTTGAGTCCCAGATTTCTGCAACCAGTCCTGTTTGTCACAGCATCTTTGCCTCCGAGTCTTTGGAACCCGGTGTCTACTGGAGAACAGGTCTGCCGAAAAGGGGAACAGTTTACCAGGTTTCTCCTTGTTACGCCGATGCTCGCCACAAACCGGGACCGGACCGCGGGGCTGAGGTGGGGTTATATAATCACCGACCTGAGTCCACGCAGACTGATCCGGAGTGCGCAGTTCGTAGTCGTACATCGCAGGGTCAGGATTGGAGAAGGCAGCATCGTCGTTAATGAAGCAGGAGTTCGGCAACAGGTAGTCAGGAGTTCCCCGCTTCAGCTTAGGAGCGAAGGCGCAGGAGTGGCTTCTGCGCGAGGTGCGGCCTCGGCCCATGACGCCGATCTCAGCAGGAGGAGACAGCAGGCTGGCCGAAGTTCACCGCAGGACAGCGTCGGGGAGAACCAACGCTTCAGCACAGAAGTCCAAGGCAGGCCACTGCAAGAGGATAGCAGCAGGCCGCAGGAAAGGAAGGGTAGCCACTGCTAGGAGGGAATGCAGCAGATACCAGTGCTGGCAACAACGCTTCAGCACAGACGTCCAGGGCAGGCCACTGCAAGGAGATAGCAGCAGGCCAGTGCTGGCAACAACGCTTCAGCACAGACGTCCAGGGCAGGCCACTGCAAGGAGATAGCAGCAGGCCAGTGCTGGCAACAACGCTTCAGCACAGACGTCCAGGAACAGGCCACTGCAGGAGGATAGCAGCAGGCCGCAGGACAGGAAGGGTAGCCACTGCTAGGAGGGAATGCAGCAGTTACCAGTGCTGGCAACAACGCTTCAGCACAGGAGAAAGAACAGACCTCTGGATACTCAGGAACTTGGAAGGTAAGAACGCTAGGAGAGAGGCCTGGGGTGGTTTGTGGCAGAGACAGTAACATAGAGGTAGGAATGGTTATGCTCGGCACTGGTTCAGTGCCAACGCCAAGGATATAAAGGGCGGAGATCCAATCACAGGAGGAGGGTGTGTGAGAATTCCTCCAATGAAAGAGCACAGGGCAGAAGCTGCAATGAGAGGCAGCACCTGTGCCATAGATTGCCAGAGGAAGCTTGCAACTGCACAGGTCTGCAAGGCAATAGTCAAAGCCAGTAGTGGATTCCTTACACTCCTGAGTCAGAGAATGAGGCTCCTCCTGAGAGACTGGGGCCATTAGGTTTGAAAAGAAACTCCAGTCACGGCCGAGCAAAACGGGGGAAGGGAGCGAGTCCTACTTTGATCCTGGCCTCCTGACCTTTCACCTGTAGCAGGATTTTGGCCGTCGGATACCATTTTACATCACCATTGGGAGTCAAAGGAAAGCACGTCAGACGGTAACAGTTCCCGGAAGGCCAGCGTTTTTCCAGAGCCTGAATCTATAAGGGCCTGGACGGTTTTACCACCAATCTGGACTGGAAGTAGCCAGGGCTTGCCACTTTCTCTGGGGAAGGCCGAGGCGACTTTCCTGCTGAAGGAGCAATCCATCTGTGGACAGTCCACATGACGGTGGCCTTGTTCTCCGCATGCCGAACATGGAGAGGGTTCCCTTGCCGGAGGGTGCCGTGGATACCTCTCAGCGGGACCGGATACTGGAGACCAGGCCTCCGATGGGTCCTGTGTGTGACGTCCTCTGAAGTTCCTCTCATTTGGCGACGAGCCGACATCAGGAAGTAGATGAGGGTCTCGGCGGGGACCAGCATTTGAACCCCTCCCTTGCTAGAACGACTGCTCCTTCCGTGAAACTTGGCGGTTGCGTATGGATGGGCCGTAGGTTCCCCGTTGGTCCGATCTCCCTCTTTGGGCATCCGCAAGTGCTGCTGGAGTCGGATCCGTCGAGTCGAGGACACTCACCTGCTCCTCGGCCCCAAGGAAGTTCTCAACGAGACGGACCGCCAAAGCTAGGGTTTCAGCAGCATGGCGTTTTACCCAAGAGCGTGCGGAAGGGGGTATTACCTGCAGGAATTGTTCCAAAACAACTTGCTCAAGAATTGCCTCCTTAGTGCTCTCCTCGGGTTGTATCCAGCGAGTACACAAGTCCAATAACCGCTGAGCGAGGACCCATCTTAGCGGTGTACTTCAGGTTCCGGAACTGCTGCCGGTAGGTCTCTGGGGTCAGACCTAAGCGATCCAGTATGGCGGCTTTTACTTGTTTGTAATCCATTGCCTGGTCTGCTGGGAGGCCCTGATATGAGGCCTGGGCTTCTCCTATGAGGAGCGGGGCCAAAGCGGTTGCCCAGCGATCTGCAGACCAGCCCTGGGCTTCGACAACTCTTTCAAACGTCAGTAGAAAAGCCTCTGGATCCTCGTTCGGAGCCATTTTCGTCAGGAGGACCGGGGGTTTGTTCGCAAGTTCTGGACTGGCAGACCCCTGGGACTGAGTCAGTAACCTGGCCATCCGCTAATCCTGTGCTTCCTGCTGCTGGATTAGGAGCTGGGTTTGCTGCTGCAATAGTCTTTCATCTCTCTCTGCCTGTAGTCGGGCCTGCTCGCACAGAAACGCTTTTAAAAGTTCTTCCATTTTTAATTGTGGCCCTTCAACTGCAGGGGCCTCTCAAAATCCCGGCACTTCTGACACCATATGTTGCAGGGTACATGCAACCACATGCAGGGTTTCTGGATAAAGCTATTTATTGAGCCTTAAAAATACAGCACACAAAAACAAAACAGCTTCTTTTCAGCATACAAAAAAACAAAACAGCTTCTTTTCAGCGTACAAAGCAAAAGCTCATTTTCAGCATACAAAAACCCAGACAGTTCAGCAAACATGCATTTGGAAAACAGACCTTATAGCAGTAATCTACTTCAGCGTTTCAGTCCTATCTCTTGACCAGCAGCCCTCATGTGTGTGCAGCCTGGGGGTTTTAAAACACCTTGATTATGCAGCTGGGACCACTCTAATTGTCAGGAGCTTCCCAGCTGAAAGTTAACCTCGTCACTGCTGCACTGCATACCTACACATACTGTACGTCTGCCAGGCACAGAGCTGGTGACGTTCATTCACCCTGTCACATTCCTCCCATTAACCCTGCCGTTCCTTTATGTGACCCATTAAACCTGCCGTTCCTTTATGTGACCCATTAACCCTGCCGTTCCTTTATGTGACCCATTAACCCTGCCGTTCCTTTATGTGACCCATTAACCCTGCCGTTCCTTTATGTGACCCATTAACCCTGCCGTTCCTTTATGTGACCCATTACACCTGCCGTTCCTTTATGTGACCCATTCTACCTGCCGTTCCTTTAGGTGACCCATTAACCCTGCCGTTCCTTTAGGTGACCCATTAACCCTGCCGTTCCTTTAGGTGACCCATTAACCCTGCCGTTCCTTTAGGTGACCCATTCTACCTGCCGTTCCTTTACTTTGGTGTCAATGGAGATTTAATCACCTTTATGTTTCCAGGAATTCAGCTCCAACCAGACACATGTTGGGTAAACATCAGATAAGGAACCGGCCCCTCTACCACCATGTAAACTGTGATCAGGGAGAATTGAAGGCAGGGGTGGGCAAATCCAGCCCTCAAGGGCCACCAACAGGTCAGGTTTTCAGGATATCCCTGCTTCAGCACAGGTGGTTCAGACTGAACCACCTGTGCTGAAGCTGGGATTTCCTGAAAACCTGACCTGTTGGTGGCCCTTGAGTACTGGAGTTGCCTACCCCTGATTTAAGGTGAATCCCCAGTCCTGTTATTTTTGCTCCCTGGGGGGTGTCACTGCCCTGGTGAACAAACCAGAATTGTAAAAAATCATTTACTTCAGCGTAGTGCCAGAAAACCCCACTATTACACCCCTTTTGTGCCATAGATTGCATGCTCAACGGGTCAGGAATTCTCTTTCCTATTGTCTGACTGACTTTGCACTTGTATTATAATTCCCTGTATTGCATTGTGTCTTTTGTAAAGCGCTGCGTATACGGATGGCACTATATACATACATAGACGATACATATGGCATCCCTGTAGGGCAGGGGTTCTCATCTCCATTTCTCATGACCCCCCCCCCCCACACCCCCCCAACAGGTCAGGTTTTCAGGAAATCCCTGCTGCAGCACAGGTGGCTCAGTCTTCGATTGAGCTACCTGTGCTGAAGCAGGCATCACCTTAAAGCCTGACCTGTCTTGAGGACTGGAGTTGAGAACCCCTGCTGTAGGGTGCAGATGTTTACGGGAGAGAAGCCCTGCTCAGAGTCCCGTTCCTAAGGCTATGGGGAAGTGGCTCCGCCCGGATCTAACAGCTGCGATCAGGAAGTCCCGGGAAGTCCCAGCAGGGAGCGAGAGACGGTTACCCCAGGGCGGTTACCCCAGGGCGGGTGTGGGACACTGTGTAAATAACACAGCCACGTGTGGGTGCATGCTTTGTAACATGTATCAGGTTAACCCTTTCACTGCCAGCGCCACGGATTAAAAGCCCCAGTGCCACATAAACAGGGTTACCACCTCCGGGCTACGGGTTGCCGTCGTCAATCTCCGGGTGGCGGCGGGGTGGCGGGGTGCGGTGAGGTGCGGCGTCTCCGGCATTCACCGTTATTCTCCTGCAATTTCCCCCTCCCACTGCAGTGAACACGGGCGCCCGGCGTCAAATGACACCGCGTTGCCATGGTAACCAGACGCTACGTGACATCGTGCCGTTACGCAGCGTTGCCATGGTAACCAGGCGCTACGTGACATCGTGCCGTTACGCGGCGTTGCCATGGACGCGGCCTTTTTCTTACAGCCCAATACTTTTCCGTTTGAGAAGTATCCGTGCAAAAGTTATTTGTATTGTTTGTGTTCAGATCCTCTTGATGGTGTTTTTGTTTTTTGTTTTTAATAGCCCCCCCGATTACAGTGTGAGGGGGGGGGGGCAATCCGGTCCTCCAGAGCCACCAACAGGTCAGGTTTTCAGGATCTCTGCTTCAGCAAAGGTGGTAGACTGCATCACCTGTGCTGAAGCAGGGATAGCTTTAAAACAGGGGTCACAAACTCCGTCCTCATGGGCCACCAACAGGCCAGGTTTTATGGATATCCCTGCTTTAGCACAGGTGCCTCAATCAGTGGCTCAGTTTGATTTGATTGAGTTGATTGAGCCACCTGTGCAGAAGCAGGGACTGATTTAGACATCTGTGCTGAAGCAGGGGGGTCTCCGGAGTAGAACCCCATTTATTTCAGCCCCGGGGACCTGCTGCTTCCTGAGATACTTTAGGAGGTGCCAGTAGCCTCTCCGGCTCGTCAGGCAGGGTTCACATAATGGCCGCGTTTCAAATCTCCCGTCCCCTGCGGACCAATAGCAAACTGTGACATCATCAGTCCATCTTCCTATTGGCCCGTGTGATGCGGGAGCTTTAAACTTTGCAGAGAAGCCGGCGCCCCCTTTGGAGGGCTGTATCTCGGGAAGCAGGGGGTCCCCACAGCTGAAATTAACAGGGTTCAGCTCTGGTGACCCCCTGCTTCAATCCTATGCTAAAAAAATAATTATTTTTAAAAAGCGCATACATTTCTCCTCTAAACCGTGATATAGTTTATTTGCAAATGTTACTGAAATAATAAGTAACAATAATTTAGTTTTTAATAATAATGGCTATATTTTTTTCCCACCATGAAATCTACAACTCTTTACCCGTTCCCTGCAACTTTACCCGTTCCCTGCAACTTTACCCGTTCCCTGCAACTTTACCCGTTCCCTGCAACTTTACCCGTTCCCTGCAACTCTTTACCCGTTCCCTGCAACTCTTTACCCGTTCCCTGCAACTCTTTACCCGTTCCCTGCAACTTTACCCGTTCCCTGCAACTCTTTACCCGTTCCCTGCAACTCTTTACCCGTTCCCTGCAACTTTACCCGTTCCCTGCAACTTTACCCGTTCCCTGCAACTTTACCCGTTCCCTGCAACTTTACCCGTTCCCTGCAACTCTTTACCCGTTCCCTGCAACTTTACCCGTTCCCTGCAACTTTACCCGTTCCCTGCAACTCTTTACCCGTTCCCTGCAACTCTTTACCCGTTCCCTGCAACTCTTTACCCGTTCCCTGCAACTTTACCCGTTCCCTGCAACTCTTTACCCGTTCCCTGCAACTCTTTACCCGTTCCCTGCAACTTTACCCGTTCCCTGCAACTCTTTACCTGTTCCCTGCAACTCTTTACCCGTTCCCTGCAACTTTACCCGTTCCCTGCAACTCTTTACCCGTTCCCTGCAACTCTTTACCCGTTCCCTGCAACTCTTTACCCGTTCCCTGCAACTCTTTACCCGTTCCCTGCAACTTTACCCGTTCCCTGCAACTTTACCCGTTCCCTGCAACTTTACCCGTTCCCTGCAACTTTACCCGTTCCCTGCAACTTTACCCGTTCCCTGCAACTCTTTACCCGTTCCCTGCAACTCTTTACCCGTTCCCTGCAACTCTTTACCTGTTCCCTGCAACTCTTTACCCGTTCCCTGCAACTTTACCCGTTCCCTGCAACTTTACCCGTTCCCTGCAACTTTACCCGTTCCCTGCAACTTTACCCGTTCCCTGCAACTCTTTACCCGTTCCCTGCAACTCTTTACCCGTTCCCTGCAACTCTTTACCCGTTGACTGCAACTTTACCCGTTCCCTGCAACTTTACCCGTTCCCTGCAACTTTACCCGTTCCCTGCAACTTTACCCGTTCCCTGCAACTCTTTACCCGTTCCCTGCAACTCTTTTCCCGTTCCCTGCAACTTTACCCGTTCCCTGCAACTCTTTACCCGTTCCCTGCAACTCTTTACCCGTTCCCTGCAACTCTTTACCCGTTCCCTGCAACTCTTTACCCGTTGACTGCAACTTTACCCGTTCCCTGCAACTTTACCCGTTCCCTGCAACTTTACCCGTTCCCTGCAACTTTACCCGTTCCCTGCAACTCTTTACCCGTTCCCTGCAACTCTTTTCCCGTTCCCTGCAACTTTACCCGTTCCCTGCAACTCTTTACCCGTTCCCTGCAACTCTTTACCCGTTCCCTGCAACTCTTTACCCGTTCCCTGCAACTTTACCCGTTCCCTGCAACGGGGCAGCTGTATTTTCTGTGAGCGGCTAAGGAAAGCCCCATCTCCTCTCTGTTCTGTGGGGTTTATTGTCCGGCTTGTCACAACCAGACTTTCCACCCTACATTTGCAAACCTGTTGCACAGATGCCAGTGTTAGGAATGGCAGAGAAGGTGTCGACTGTCTGAGTTCTTTCAATATATATATATAATTATTATTATTTTTATTATTTTTTTCTCACTCAAATTTGATTGGTTTTGTACATGAGGAAACGGTTGGGGGGGGGGGAAATCAGAAAAGTAAAAGAGGGGGGCGGGATAAATACGCAGCTCCAACGCCACTTTATCCATGAATCCATGGTTCCCAGGTCTTGTCTGGGAACATATTGTGGCACGTTTCAGGTGTGAGGAGAGTTTTTCCATGAACATAATCTCATTGATTCTATTAACCACTTGTCTCCTGGCTGGGACTGTTGTTTTTTTCCATGCGGTCGCAATTGAACATCTGACCGCCCTTTGTTTGGGGGCTATGAGTTTGCATTGGTGGGGGTACCACCTGCCACTGTGTTGGCCAATAATACCCACAAAGGACCCACTGGTATTTCTACTTCTAGTAGAGTTGGCAGGTGGCTTCTCCAAAAATACTGGACACAGTGGTGAAAGGTGCGACACGCTCAAGACACACACACACACACACACACACACACACACACACACACACACACACACACACACACACACACACACACACACACACACACACACACACACACACACACACACACACACACACACACACACACACACACACCACCACCACCACCATTCCGTGCTGTTTGCTCCTCTCCTTGGCTCCCTCCTGATTGGCTAAAATGCAGCCAATCAGGATGGAGGAAGATGCCCAGCCCCCTAGCAACAGCGCTACACTCCCTCCCCACCCCCCTCCCCAGCTGGCCAGGCCACTATGTCCAGAGAGGTAATGCCGGACACACACATGTCCAGTATTACCTCTCATTTTTTACTGAACAGTGTCCAAATACAGGACAGTCCGGTTCAATACCAGACCTGGCAATCGTAACTACTAGGTCTTTAATATCTCTCCAGAATCTTCCTATCTTGGGGCATGTCCAGCATACATAGACCAGACGTCCGACCCCACCACGTTTTCTCCAGCACCTATCCGAGCTTCCTGCATATATTTTGCTCAGTTTTTTTGGGAGAGATACCAGTCAAAGAGAATTTTAATCTATGTTTTCCTTGTGTACAAATGGAGGTCTTGGAAGCATTCTCGCAGATCTCAGCCCAGTCTTCTGTCGTCATTTCTCTATGTAAATCATTTCCCCACTTAGTCATATATTTGTGTGCTTGCGATTGACCTGCTGGGATCGGTGGATCTAATTCTTGATATATGGCAGAAATTACACCCTTCGGGTATGTCCTCGGCCTACACGCTTTCAAATGTTGTACACCTCAGGAATGGTCCCAACTGGCCAAGTTGTATCACCAGATGTTTAACTTGTGCAAATCTAAACATTTCGGATCTGCTTATTTTATATCTTTCTAGAAATGCCCCCGGATCTGGGATCAAGCCTCTGTATAGAACATCGCCTACGTCCTCTATTCCAACCTTTTTCCATGTTGTGAATGCGTACCAAGGACACAATCTGGATTCCCATATAGTGGGGTTAGTTTTGACAGAGAATAGAGAAGTTTATATCGTGTGTTAGCAATATTCCACATTTTTCACGTAAATGGCATGGTTTGGCCAGTTTCTTGCCTCCCATCTCTTTGTGTTTCCATAATAATGCAGGGAGTGAAGTTGAAGTTGGCCTGGCTAAGTGTGATTCTAAATCTATCCACTTGTGAGTGTGTGGTGCGGAATGCCGCTTAGCTTAACATTTAATAACTTTTTATTTCATATAGGGCTTTTCTCCCAATGTCTCCCAGTGCTTCCCAATGACAGTATACCGCACGGTACGCAGCACATAGGATTGTTACAGACACAGTCCCTGCCCAGATGAGTTTATAATTTATGATTTTGGTGCCTGAGGCACAGGGAGATAAAGTGACTTGCCCATAAGAATCGAACACCAAGAATTGAACCAGGCTTCCGGCTTCAAAATCAGTGTCATTGGTTTACAGTCAGAGTCTTTACTTGCTGCGCTTCTCCTTCTCCATAACAGTTGTAGGCTGCCTCATAGTACTTTCTGAGATCTGGGACTGCCAGTCCACCACCAGATTGTGGCGCCAAGATGACCGATCTCTCAACTCTTGGGGTTTTGTGTTGCCAAATAAACATAAAAAAATATTTTGGAGATCCTTTATAACTGATTGTGGAAGCACTATTGGTAATGTTTCAAAGTGTATATTTATTTAGTTATTTATAAAAATGTTTTACCAGGAAGTAGTACATTGAGAGTTACCTCTTGTTTTCAAGTTATGATGACAGATACATGGTTATAAATACATAGTTACATTAAGTGAGCAAGGTTATACATTATATACAAGACAATGCATGCACAGTAAGAGATAATCTATGTTGTTATAGGCGTATGTAACAGTTACAGACCAGATTAAAATGTGAGACAGCCTTAGATTTGAAAGAACTTAAACTGGTGGTGGATGTGAGAGTCTCCGGTAGATTGTTCCAGTTTTTGGGTGCACGGTAAGAGAAGGAGGAACGGCCGGATACTTTGTTGAGCCTTGGGACCATGAACAGTCTTTTGGAGTCAGATCTCAGATGATAAGTGCTGCATGTGGTAGGGGTGAGGAGCTTGTTCAGATAGCTGGGTAGCTTGCCCAGAAAGTATTTGAAGGCAAGACAGGAAAGGTGAACTTTGCGCCTAGACTCAAGTGATGACCAATCTAGTTCTTTGAGCATTTCGCAGTGGTGTGTGTTGTAGTTCATTAGAGGACAAAACGGCATATTGAATTGTAGAGGGTATCAAGTTTGCTAAGGTGGGTTTGGGGTGCCGAGCCGTATACTATGTCCCCATAGTCTAGTAATTGGCATCAGCATCTTCTGTGCGTTATAATCATCTTCAGTGAAGCTATGCGTCCCAGCCAAGATATCGGGAAAGTATTCCAAGACATTAGATCTTTTTTGATTTGCGTTATCAATTTGGGGGAATGTAGAGTAACTGGTATGTTTTTGTAATATTAATTCCTAGGTATCTAATATGAGAATCTTGCCACTTGTAATTAAAATGTAATTGAAGTAATTTTAACTTCATTTTTGGGGAGGGTTATATTAAGGGCCTCAGATTTATCTGTTTATTTTATAAGAGATGTCAGAATTCTGACAGGCTGCATGTAGGTTGGGGAGTGAAGTCAATGGGATCGCTAGTGTCAGTATGACGTCATCTGTGAACAGAGAAATTTTATAGATGGCGTTTCCAATTTTTATCCCCTTAATATTAGTATTTTATCTGAAATTACATGCCAGTGGCTCTATTATTGTCTATTGAGCAAATAGTAATGGGGACAACAGACAGCCTTGCCTTGTTCCATTGGTTATACAAATTACCTCCCCATCCCCACCTGGTAATTTGAAGGTACCTGTGGTGGAGCGGTAGAGTGCCCTTATCCTGGTGAAAATTGGTCCCTTGAACCCAAATGCCTCCACCGTCCCATTCACAAACTACCCATTAATCCTGTCAAATGCTTTTTCTGCATCTGAAATTAAGGCCATCGCTTTCGTTTTCTGCCTATGTATTTATTTGTTCTATTATATTTATAACCTTTCTAGTATTGTTCGAGGCTTGTCTGGTCTTTCATTTATGAATCCTACTTGATCTGGATTTATACGTTTGTGGGGAACTTATTTGCAGTCTATTGGCTATTATTTTACTATATATTTTGATATCCGAATTCAGCAGTGAGATTGGCCTGTAACTTTCACATCTCATTGAATCTTTCCCATCTTTATGGATGACCGTTATTGTAGCTTTAGACATTTGGTTTGGAATTTGCTCTCCCTCAAAAAATGAATTGAACGTCAGAAGCATTGTTGGTGTCAAGATGCCCAAGTATTTTTTATAATCTAGATTTGTATAACCATCTGGGCCTGATGCTTTCGAGATTTTTAAAGACTTTACTACCTCTGTGAGTTCAAGTGCCGTGATTTCTGCGTTGAGGGTATTTGTCGTCCTGGTCTAATTTTGGGACATTGCATTGATGTAGATACCTTTTTATTTTTCTATACCAAAGCAATAACCTATGCCGCTCAACCTAGCACAATCAATCATATAATTGCCAATATACTTAGTTCAGGGTGCAAGTAGGAAACATTGAGAATTTTTACAAAAAGACCTAAGAGGGTTCAAAAAGGATCCTACAATATGCACTTGTTGTGGATTTATCAATAATGACCAGTGTTCGACAAACCTATACATTTGCTCGCCCCGGGCGAGTGGATTTAACCCCCGGGCGAGTAAATATTGGCCCAAGCAGCACACGTTTGGTACTAGGTGGCGAGTAGATTTTTTTGTGTGGCGAGTAGATTTTTTGGTGATTTGTCAACCACTGATAATGACCATATGAGTCCTAGAGATATACTGTCTCGATCACTAATAGTGATAGAATGAACTAACTCATACACAACCTACTGTGCAGTTCATGTAAGGATCGCGACGAAAAATAATAACGCTTTATTAAACCATCATATTAAAAATGCTTGTGATTATATACAGTCAATGGTTAAAAAGTCCTCCATGATGGGTGGTGGCGGCCTGCTAGAGCCAAGTATGATACAGTAGTAACCTGATGAGCATACAGATCAATACTTGTAGGTAACGGTCACAAGATGGGTTTGTGGGATAAACTGCAGTTTCTGCTGATGAAAGGGATAGGAATATCAATACCCTAACAAAATCCCAGACCCCATGTGTCTAACATATCACAACACCTGTGACCAGTAGATGACCAAATTGTGTGCGTGTGCAAATCAGCGTTACTGCTGGTTCAAATAGCATGTAGCCAGTATATATATATATATATATATATATATATATATATATATATATACACACAGACATATACAAACACACGTGAGTGGGTGTATCCTGTTTGCACATACATTCATGGAGTTACCAGCAATTGGTACAGAGACCCATAGTATCAGTTAGTAACAATGAGAGGGTAGATTCAGTAACTCACTCCAATCCTACCCTCAATACAATAAATAGGTAGGACAACCTGGATAGATATAGTGTATGTGTTAGTGTAGCCAATTGTGAGCATGTACAATACACATGTGTGTTACAAGTCACAATCAAATGGGCATACTAAATAACTACGCCAATGGTACCCCTGCTCCGGTGTGACACGGAGCTGCACCGAGACATAAAATGACCATGTAGCCTGGGGCTAAAATGCCCAGTAACCACTATACTGGCCGTGCAGAGGAAAGCTCAGGTCACCACTCCCCTGGGCGTCACCGTAGTGACGTCAAACTGATTCCCCAACGCCGTTTCGTGTGACGCGCACACTTCATCAGGGGGAGGAGGAGTGATGTTAGAACCATAATTACTTCCTCTATGGCATATCCACGGAGACGTGGACTCACCGGTGATGACTCATATGGTATGTGAGTCAATGACCAAAGAGCTAATTATAGTAATATATGAAGCACTAGTATATAGTCACACTGTTATACATGACAGATATATATATATATTTAGGTTTATTTATTTATATTTGTGTTGCTGTTACTCTGCAAAACATTCATGGAATGTATGCATGTCTCGCTGGTAACATACTGGATAGTTTGTAATCAAATGAGAATTGGAACTAAAATACTCAATTATCTGACAGAAAAACGGGAGACTGTCCGCCATTAACCTCTTCAGTGCCAGAAGGGTCTGCATTGCACTAAAAAGGCCCCTCTCAACAATTGTGTATATATAGATACCTTTGTCATGTATGTACATATACAACTGTCAATACACGGGGAGTCCGGCTTTTGTTTCTATTTTTATTATTAGAACTCATAATTACCAGGATCAATATATTTAAATAGAAAATCCATGGTGAAGCGGAAACATTTGCACCTTGCGTTCATGACCTGCCTGTATAAGCAAAGAATACATTTGTACATGATTTGTATTTGGATCTATAGTCCTCCATAATATAGGCCTGCCGTACCGATCTCTGATGGTATAAGGATCACCCTATACAGGTAGGTCAAGGAGGAACAGGTCCATGTAGCAATGTATCTGTTGTTGGTCATCCTCTTCAAGGGTCTAAATGCCCATATATATGGGGAACTGGGAACATCTTCCGTTTCTGGTTAATGTTGGAGTGTAGGAATGTGAGCCCCTATGTCAGTGTATCCCAACTCCAGTCCTCGGGGAACCCCAACAGGTCAGGTCTTAAGGATATCCCCGGGCTCAGTCATTTTCACTGAGCCACCTGTGCTGGAGCAGGGATATCCTTAAGACCTGACCTGTTGGGGTTCCCTGAGGACTGGAGTTGGGAAACACTGCCCTATGTTGATCCGCCTCTAAAGTCAATACGGATCCATGCGGTATTAAGGTCTCTGTATATCCGTGGATCCCCATATTAATAAACACATTGATATCATTATGAAATATCTATATTCTAATGGGCCAGTGACAATTAATATTTGTTATAATAATACAAAAAAACCCTATAGATTGACGGGTTACAGAGGGGCTGAATAATACCTTAAAAATAAAAAGTCATAATTAAGCACCAATATTCTGTAACATCCAGTCATATACATATAGAAATAAAAGTAAAGCCTTTATTTTGAGCCTCAATGCTGAAAAAGCATTTGACAGAATTAGATGGGACTTTTTAGATCACACTCTGATCAAATTTGGCTTCCGAGGTCCTTTCCTTGAGGGAATCAGAGCTCTGTATAAAAACGCGTCTGCATTGGTAAAAATAAAAGTAAAAAGGTCCAGTGCAATATTAGTGATAAATAATTAGGTGAACGTGACTATCTATCTATCTATATTTAAGTTATGGTGGGTGAAAAGTGAATGTGCTCACAAGTAATATATATATATATATATATATATATATATATATATATATATATATATATACACACACACATACATATATACACACACACACGTACACTATTGGGTACACAGTACTTTGAAAATGGTGAAATGAATTAATCTTTAATAGTGATAGTGAACAACTTATTGGTGTGTGAACTCCCAATTGAAGGTGGTGTTAGCTTATATTACAGATCAGGTATAGATATATGAACAATACTATAATCCTAAAGTGTCTACATGTATATACAGTATAGTGTACGTACATACATGGACTAGTTATTATGCATATTCATAAACATATATACAGTGTATAAACACAACATTAAATGTGCTTGGTGGGACATTACTTAGTGAGGAAAAAATAAATAAATAAAAAAGCACGGTGACTGTTCAAAATAGTAATGATTCATAGTCCAATTAGCTCAGATGGGACATAGGATCACTAAGTCTAGTGTACTGTGTACGTGGCCCATTGAATCTACAGTGATGATATACGATGTTGTACCGCTACATTCCCTTTAAAAGAAGGATGAATAAATGAATCCTTCATTGAGGCCTAGGGGACTGGAGCACATAGACCCATCTACACTCTCTTCTCAAAAGTTGTGTATCCCAGTCCCCTTTGTGGGGTCCCAGTGGGACATGCTCAATTCCCAGGAAGTCAAGGCACTCCCTGTTACCATGATGTTCTTGGTTGACATGCCTCGCTACGGGGGTATCCAACAAGTTTCTAATGGACCCAATGTGTTCTGAAACACGGGTCTTTAGTGGTCTGTGGGTTTTACCCACATACAGTTTTCCACACTCGCACGATATTATATAGATGACCCCCATAGTGAGGCAATGAATAAAGTCTCGAATTTCAGAGGGCAGGTGACATTTGAGTTGTGAAATTGTTTAGAGACGTTCATGGATTTACAGGCCCTACATCTTCTGCAGGGATATGAACTCTTTGGTTTTCCACTTAGCCATGTTTTCTTGGGGGATCTACTGAAGTGGCTGTGATCCACTCGGTCTTTGATATTTTCCGTGCGCCTACACACCATACTTGGGGTATTTTTTAAGACTTGTTTGAGGTCTCGGTCTTCCAGTAACACATACCAGTGTCTCTGGAAGATTTCCCGGACTCTACTCCATTGGTCATTGAACGTTCCAATAAATCAAATGGTGTCTCCACCTCCCAAAGTATTGGTGTGTTGACCAGTCGTTAAGAGTTTAGTTCTTGAAGTGGTCGCAGCCCTTCGGTAAGCCTTTTTGATGGTACCATTACTATAACCACGTTCTTGAAAGCGATTTGTCATGTCCTCTGCTTGTTTTTGAAATTCGGATATTGTAGAACAGTTGCGCCTCAATCTGAGGAACTGACCGTGGGAATGTTGTTTACCATAAGTCGACGGTGATGACTTTCCGCCCTCAACAAGCTATTGGTAGCCCCCTCAACAAGCTATTGGTAGCCGTAGTCTTTCTAAAGATAATGTTTGAAGTCTACCTTCTGGGTCTTTGATGATTTGTAGGTCTAAAAAAATCAATACTCTCTTGGCTGATCTGATAGGTGAGTTTAAGGTTGTTTGTTGGTGTTCAGTATATCGATTAACTGTTTGAGGAGCTCTTCAGTTCCTCTCCAGATCAATAATATGTCGTCGATATAACAAACCCACATCACTTCAGACTCAGTATAACCCTCAAGGGCGTCACTGAAGACCACCGTTCCTCCCACCAGCCTAGATATAAGTTGGCATAAGTGGGACCACAGGTGGTCCCCATAGCCGTTCCCTGGATTTGATGATGGAATTTTTGATCAAAAAGAAAAAAGTTTTTTGTGAGAGTAAAGTCCAACAATTTCAGAATAAATGAGTTATGTAATTTGGCATGTTCGTTTCTGGCTTTAAGAAAGTATGAAATAGCGTGCATGCCAAAGGTATGAGGAATACTAGTGTATAACCCCTCCACATTTAGACACGCTAGAAAGGTCTGTGTGTCTATAGTAACATCCTCCAATTTTAAAAGGACGTCTTTTGTATCTCGAAGATACGAGGGCAAAGCCCCAACGAAAGGACGTAAGAACTGATCCTAGTACATGCTAGCGTGGCTAGTGAGACTATCAATGCCGGAGACTATTGGTCTCCCAGGTGGAGGGAAGACCCACTTATGGATCTTGGGCAGACAGTAAAACGTTGCTAGCCTTGGTGTTTTCACAAAAATAAACTCATGCTCCATTTTGGAGATTACTTTATTCTCTAAACCCTCCTTGAGGATTGGACTCAGTTCTTTTGAAAAGTCAGACTTGGGTCAGATTGTAAGACCTTATAGCATTGTCCATCACTCAGAAGGCGCCTACATTCAGAGGCATAATCCTCTATGTCTAAAATAACCACGCTGCCCCCTTTATTGGAGGGCTTGATAACAATACTCTGGTCCCACTCTAGATCTTTTAGGGCCACTTAGGGTTTAAATTATGTTGGTGCTTCTTGTTGGGCAACCCAACAAGGTCTTTAGTTATTAGCTTTGTAAACACGTCTACGTTGGAGAAAGTGTTGTAGGAGGTAACATTTTGGATTTGTTACGAAGGTTGGTATAGGGTTCTTCTCCTCGTGATCTTTCAGTATCATTGAGGAAACTGCATAGGGTCTGAACACAAGCATGATCTTTATAATCAACATTTTCATAGGGAGTGTCAAGACTGCTATTACGTAGCCGCTTATTAAAAAACTTGTGTAGTAGCACTTTCCTCGAGAACAAATTCAAATCCTTGACACATTCAAATATATTCAAGGAGTTGGTCGGATAAAATGAAAGTCCCTTCGATAAAACGCTTAGGTGGCCAGGACTAAGTATTTTCTTTGACAAATTCACTAATCACGAGTTTTTTTCCGGCCCTTACTTCTTCATCTGATCTTGGTACGCCCACCTTTCCCTGTCCCTTAAGTGATCCACACGTGCCCCGTCTGGTCTTTCTTTTGCGAGGGAACATACGTGTGGCTACACCAACACATACACTATATCTATCCAGGTTGTCCTACCTATTTATTGTATTGAGGGTAGGATTGGAGTGAGTTACTGAATCTACCCTCTCATTGTTACTAACTGATACTATGGGGCTCTGTACCAATTGCTGGTAACTCCCTGAATGTACTGTATGTGCAAACAGTACACACCCGCTCTCGTGTATATATACTGGCTACATGCTATTTGAACCAGCAATAACGCTGATTTGCATACACACAATTTGGTCATCTACTGGTCACAGGTGTTGTGATATGTTAGACACATGGGGTCTGGGATTTTGTTAGGGTATTGATATTCCTATCCCTTTCATCAGCAGAAACTGCAGTTTATCCCACAAACTCATCTTGTGACCGTTACCTACAAGTATTGATCTGTATGCCCATCAGTTTACCATCATACTTGGCTCTAGCAGGCCACCCGCCCCCCCCCCCCCCCCCCCACAATGGAGGACTTTTTAACCATTCACTGTATATAATCACATGCATTGTTAATATGATGGTTTAATAAAACTTTATTATTTTTCGTCGCGATCCTTACATGAGCTGCACAGGAGGTTGTGTATGAGTTAGTTCATTCTATCACTATTAGTGATCTAGATATCATATCTCTAGGACTCATATGGTCATTATTGAGAAATCCACAGCGAGTGCACATTGTAGGATCCTTTTGGACCCTCTTGGATCTTTTTGTAAAAAGAAAAACTTTCTTTTTGTCAGCGATCAAATTGTGTAGTGTGTTCTAGTATTTACCAAATTCCCTTTCTATTATTTTTGGGTCATAGGATATTTTTCAGTTTTATTGCTGTGATACCAGATTTGTTTCTGATTTTTTTTTAGTTTATTGGCTAGTAATCTGCCGCCTTATTTCCCTTTCATGGAGAAGTTGTTTGTTCCATTGTAGTGATTTTTCAATGTCCTCTAATTAAAGAGATTTTAACTCATTTCAGCTTGCAAGTTGCCTTTTATATATTTGCTTTAATGGATTGGCTTTATGCGTTCGTTCTAGTATTTTTATTGATGCCCCCAATTCCTCTGTTTTTTTTACTCTCTCCCTTTTCTTATAAGATGCAATGGAGATAAGTGCCCCCCTGGGGGTGGCTTTGGGTGCTTCCCACGAGGTGGAGGGACATGCCACACTTCCTTTGTTTATTTAAAAATACTCTTTGTGGGTAGTTTGGACTCTTTTTTTGTCTATTTCTAGACAATGTAGAAGTCAATCATTGAGTCTCCAGCCAAACGGCCTAGCAATTGTTTGAGACAAATTTAGATTTATAGCATTCGGGGCGTGGTCTGGGCTATGTCACCCATTATTTTGGGGCTCACTAAAAAAATAATCTAATCTAGAGTAAGACTCATGGGGGGGGGGGGGTCGAAAAGATTGTGCAGTCTCTGGTATTTTTATTTAGTGCCCTCCAGGAGTCGGAGGAATCCATTTTGTCATGTTTCTGAATTTTTGGCCTATTGTGCCTCTGTGTGTGTGTTTGGTCTATTTCTGGGTTTTGAACCATATTGAAGTTTTCCCCTGGAAAGTAGCTAATTTTTCCATTACATCTTTCAGGAACTCAATTTGTTTCTCATTAGGGGCATAAACGTTTACCAATGTGATTACACTCCCTGCTAGAGGTCCGTGTGAAATGATGCATCTCGTCCTGTGTTTGGAGAGGAATTCCTTTTGTAACTAGTATTGCCACCACTCTGTCCTTACTTTGGTAAGATGAGTATTACACCTGCGGGCATTCTTTTATAAAGGTGTTTGGAGGGTCCTGTTTTTTTTGTAACGAGTTTCTTGTAGGAATACAATATCTCCTTTTAGCCCCTTAAATCCTTTCAGTGCTCATTTTGTTAGCCATTTTGTTTCCTGTGGGGGGATTACATGAGCCGCCATTTTTGTCTATCCTTGTGTGGTACTGTGCTGCGCGTGTGTCTACGACTGCTTTTGGGAATAGATAATAATTTAGGAGTAGGAAGTGGGGTAAGTGGGGGTGTTTTGAAACGAACATCCCGGCGTTTGCCGAACTCCGGAATTTGTATACAGGCATACCCTGCATTAACATACGCAATGGGACCGGAGCATGTATATAAAGCGAAAATGTACTTAAAGTGAAGCACTACCTTTTCCCCACTTATCGATGCATGTACTGTACTGCAATCATCATATATGTGCATAACTGATGTAAATAATGCATGTGTAACAGGCTCTATAGTCTCCCCGCTTGCGCACAGCTTCGGTACAGGTAGGGAGCCGGTATTGCTGTTCAGGACGTGCTGACAGGCGCATGCGTGAGCTGCCATTTGCCTATTGAGCGAGATGTACTTACTCGCGAGTGTACTTAAAGTGAGTGTCCTTAAACCGGAGTATGCCTGTAATCTGGATTTGCGAGGAGTCGCCGCGCCTGAGGGGCAAGCCTGCCCCAGAATCGGGTGTATTTTGCCAC
The DNA here is from genome assembly GCF_040206685.1 of Ascaphus truei. NCBI lineage: Eukaryota > Metazoa > Chordata > Amphibia > Anura > Ascaphidae > Ascaphus > Ascaphus truei. The sequence continues at coordinate 13,150,912 of NC_134491.1, forward strand.
AATTACCCGGCATGGTGCACACCCTTTAATTTCTTGTGATTTTAAGGGGAACCAGTAAAAGTTTTTAGTGTTATCATAAATATGCCTTATCACTGTCCTAAATTTCACTTCTTGATTTATCTGTATAACCTTTATAGCATATATATCAGTGTATCTCGAAAGCTCGCACAAATAAAAGTATTTCGTAAGCCACAGAACGGTATCGTTTATTCGTTTTTATTTGTATATATATATATATATATATCACCTTGAGAAAGGTCCCGCTTAAGGACTGAAACGTTGGTATGGTGTCTTGTTAACCACAATATATTTTTTGACTACCATTTGGAGTGCTGCCTCTGATTTCGTCTCACCACGGTATCATATTGCCTATTTTACCATATAGGATCTACACCCACCTTATTGACTCACTAGATGGAGTGCCTTCTGTTCCATGTATTATGATATGTGTGTGTGTGTGTGTGTGTGTGTGTGTGTGTGTGTGTGTGTGTGTGTATACATATACAGTTAGGTCCGGAAATAATTGGACACTGACACAATTTTCATAATTCTAGCTCTGTACGCCACCACAATGGATTTGAAATGAAACAACCGAGATGCAATAGAAGTGCAGACTTTCAGCTTTAATTCAAGGGGTTGAACAAAAATATCGTATGAAACGTTTAGGAATTGCAACCATTTTCACACACAGTCCCCTTATTTCAGGGGCTCAAATCTAATTGGACAAATTAACACAATCATAAATAAAATGTTCATTTTTAATACATTGTCGAGAATCCTTTGCAGGCAATGAGTGCTTGAAATCTGGAACGCATGGACATCACCAAACGCTGGGTTTCCTCCTTTGTGATGCTTTGCCAGGCCTTTACTGCAGCTGTCTTCAGTTGTTGTTTGTTCGTGGGTCTTTCTGCCTTAAGTTTTGTCTTCAGCAAGTGAATTGCATGCTCGATTGGGTTGAGATCAGGTGATTGACTCGGCCATTGCAGAATATTCCACTTCTTTGCCTTAAACTCCTGGGTTGCTTTCGCAGTATGTTTTGGGTCATTGTCCATCTGTAAAGTGAAGCACCGTCCAATCATCTTCGCTGAATTTGGCTGAATCTGAGCAGACAATATATCCCTATACACTTCAGAATGCATCCGGCTGCTTCTGTCTTCTGTCACATCATCAATAAACACTAGTGACCCAGTGCCATTGTAAGCCATGCATGCCCATGCCATCACACTGCCTCCACCGTGTTTTACAGATGATGTGGTATGCTTCGGATCATGACCCGTTCCAAGCCTTCTCCATACCATACTTTTTTCTTCCCATCATTCTGGTACAGGTTGATCTTAGTTTCATCTGTCCAAAGAATGCTGTTCCAGAACTGGGCTGGCTTTTTTAGAAATTGTTTGGCAAAGTCTAATCTGGCCTTTCTATTCTTGAGGCTTATGAATGGTTTGCACCTTGTGGTGAACCCTCTGTATTTGCTCTCGTGAAGTCTTCTCTTTATGGTAGACTTGGATAATGATATGCCTACCTCCTGGATAGTGTTCTTCACTTGGCTGGATTTTGTGAAGGGGTTTTTCTTTACCATGGAAAGGATCCTACGATCATCCACTACTGTTGTCTTCCGTGGACGTCCAGGCCTTTTTGTGTTGCAGAGCCCACAGTGCGTTCTTCTTTTTTTTTTCTCCTCAGAATGTACCAAACTGTTGATTTGGCCGCTCCTAATGTTCCTGCTATCTCTCTGATGGATTTTATTTATTTTGCAGTCTAAGGATGCCCTGTTTCACTTGCATTGCGAGCTCCTTTGACCGCATGTTGTGGGTTCACAGCAACAGCTTCCGAATGCGAATGCCACACCTGGAATCAACTCCAGACCTTTTACCTGCTTAATTGATGATGAAATAACGAAGGAATACCCCACACCTGTCCATGAAACAACTTTTGAGTCAATTGTCCAATTACTTTTGGTCCCTTGAAAAAGAGGGGGCTAGATATTAAAGAGATGTAATTCCTAAACCCTTCCTACAATTTGGATGTGAATACCCTCAAATTAAAGCGGATAGACTGCACTTTAAGCCCATATTCATTATTTAACTGTAACTTGAATTTATTTTGGTACACAGCCGAAATAACAAAACTTGTATCAGTGTACAATTATTTCTGGACCTAACTGTGTGTACACACACACACACACACACACACACACACACACACACACACACACACACACACACACACACACACACACACTTATCTTTACCTTATGTCTTAGTCACTAATAACATCAGCCTTGCATATGGTACGTCAGTGGTATATTGTGTACTCTGCCTCTCTTCTCTGTATCTTTGTTCATTATTCAGTCTTAGAACACATCGCAACATTAAAGCTGAAGACCAAGCAATACCCAACATGTGTTTTTTTTTTTAAAACAAATAAGTTCTGTACTATGAGAAAAAACTTGTAGCATTTAAAAAAAGACACTCTGGATGACATTTTTAATGTATTATAATGGAACAAGGTTTTTTTTTTGTTTCTATAGCAACAAAGTCACACCCCCTTCCTCTTCTGAAACAGACTGGCACACCCCTTTTTGAGACCTGCCCTCTGTCTAGCAATGCACCGATTGTATCTAGTGACTGCCTGGTCACATGATCTTACCCACAGAACTTTGTATCTTTTGTTCTCTTCTGCTGCACTGACAGCCATTTAGTGAACCCCTGAGCCGAATCTTCGCCGATCGATCACAGAAGAACGGATCGATTGGCAACTTTTCTAATGACTTATCATTGGGTGGATTGTATTGATGCACATATTATAGGGGGAAAAATAACATTAAAAAATGGCAGCTTGGACTGCTGCTTCACAGGGCATCACATGGAGGTCACTTTCAGACATTGATAGGTCATTTGAAGGGAGAACTGCTCCTTTATTTACATAGGAAGCAGGGGATTTGTTCATTTCCGCTCCGGGACCTCCTGCTTCCAGCCTATATATAAGAAAAGATGGCACTGCTGCTTTAAGTGTTTACTAATTGGGAACCTAAGCAGTTGTTGGGACTGTGTTTAGAACCGGAGCGGTAATGGTTGCAATAAAGGGGAATTAATAATGCTGGAACAATTGATCCTTTCTCTGGAATAACTTTTTGCTTGCAAAGACGTCCCAACATTAACATATAAACCCTTTTTGCTTTGGCGTCTTTGAGGGGCTGAAATTGTTTCGGGGATGTTTGTGATTCGTAGGTTCTGCCTACGTTCCCGGTTCTCCAGGTCTTCCACCGACTCCTGCACATCAAAGACCAAGTCTCGTCTTTGTGTGTCTGCCACCTCATGGCGTCCTCCATTTTCTCCTCCAGTGTTGTTTTCATATTTACGGCCGTCATTTCCTGCTTTTTGCAGCTCTGTCGGGAATGTGGCTGTGATTTGTTTAAATCGGGCTGCCTAGGAGGTTATCAAAGTCTTTTTCTTTTTTTTTGTGATTCCTGGTTCTAGTTCTTGTTCAAATCCGAGCTTGACGATGCCTGGAAAGGCTGCCTGGCTCCGCCATTGCCTTCTCGGGCCACGTCTGAAAGATCCCTGTGACTTCTGTGCCTTTCTGAGGTTTCGCGAGCTTTTGGGCCATGCTTATTCCTCTGTGTGGTTGTTTTGTACCTTTTTTTTGTGCTATTTTATATATAATTGGGCAGGTCTTCTACTGAGGCACTGATTGAGCCACCTGTGCTGAAGCAGTGATAACCTGAAAATCTGACCTGTTGGTGGTACATGAGGACTGCATTTGGCCACCACTGGTTTAGAAGATCACAGTAGAGGGGAATATTAAACCCGTTTGATATATGCGAGCAGAAAGTCCTGCGGTGCCAAAACAAACTTCTCTTTTGTGTCGATCCATCACTCACAAAATCTATTACATCCACAGACATGCCAGTGCTCACCGATTTAATGCCAGTTCCAATCATTTGGAGTCCGTCTTGATGATTTTTAGCATCAGGGCTGTTGCCGTCGTCTGTAGAACCTTACAGATAGAATTCAGTACTTTCAGGTATTCAAATGTTTTCATTTAGCCCCGAACCCCCTAATCTGACGGATCTGGTTACCTGAAGGTTATCTTTTTTGTGCCTTTCATTTATCTGAGCGATGTAAGAGGTCTTTGGGTGTAATGCAGACTTCCTGGCAGATATAGGGTTAGCTTTGGGGTAACGCCAGTAACTGTATATATTTTTCTTGTAGCGTCTCATACTTTTGAAGGGATCAACATGAGACCATGGATGAAATTATAGTGTACAAAGCTTTCCAAACCTCACAGGTCTCTTCTTCACATGTACAGAGCTCTGCAAACCTCACAGGTTTCTTCTTCCCATGTAAAGCGCTTTCCAAATCCCACAGGTCTCTTCTTCACGTGTACAGAGCTCTCCATACCTCACAGGTCTCTTCTTCACGTGTACAGCGCTTTCCAAACCTCACAGGTCTCTTCTTCCCATGTGGGGTGGGATCAGTCTGATAAATTTGTGAAAATCTATATTACGTTACGTTAAAATCTATATTACTAGTTTCTTTCCAAACCTCGCTTTCCAAACCTCGCGGGTCTCTTCTTCACGTGTACAGAGCTTTCCAAACCTCACAGGTCTCTTCTTTAAGTGTATTGTGGCACAACACAAGACAGTCAGCAGACAGGTTGTTGCTGGGTGGCTGTTGTGTTGATCACAATGGAACTTCACATCTGAAGCAGACATGCCCAGTGTCTAATATGTGTCATTGTGAGGGAGGAGATATGACACTTAAAATTCACTTAACGAGTCAATGAACCATGTGAAAGTAATGCACATAGCATAGCAGGCCTCATTAGCTCTCTGTACCCGTCTCTTGGGACCAATTGTCTTTTCTGCCTCCACTAATGGGCTCCTGTTTATTCTGAGGGTTGTCATTGTTATTTGTCGTAGGGGCAGTGCCTTTAACTGGATGTGCAAGTCCTTTAAGAGGTTCTTTCCCAAGTCGCAAGTCAAAAATAATCAGACATTAAAGCAACTTATCGTTGGAATCGGCTTTCATAGAGAGATTTGATAATCCTTAATGTAGGGTGTGGCCACTAACAGGTCAGGTATTAGGGATATCCCTGCTTCAGCACAGGTGGCTCAGACTGAGCCACCTGTGCTGACGCAGGGACTGATTGAGCCACCTGTGCTGAAGCAGGGATATCCTGAAAACCTGACCTGTTGGTGGCCCTTGAGGACTGGAGTTGGCCACCCCTTGCCTTAAAGTAACTGTTTTACTTACTGGCATCCTGCTAAAAAAATAATCTTTTTTCTTATTTCTCTGGGTTGGCTGAATACAAGAATATCAGCTGCTTATGGTGGATTCATCATTTCTAATGCTCAAAGACCACAAATAGTTTTGAGGACTGACAAACCGTTTTTTTTTTAAAATCACAAACACATTAGGTAAAGGCTGTAAAACCTCTCTAAAGCGTTGGTTTACTGTGGAAATGTTACAGGTTTAAAAGATGATGTAAAAAAAAATGTCAGCTACTTTATTCCACATGCCACTTTTGGCATAGCTGGGACTGACTCTTTAAATCAGGGGTGGCCAGCTCCAGTCTGCAAGGGCTACCAACAGGCCGGGTAGTAAGGATATCCCTGCTTCAGCACAGTCGTTGACTGAGCCACCTGCGCTGAAGCAGGGATATCCCTAATACCTGGTCTGTATGTAGCCCTCAAGGACTGGAATTTGCCTCCCCTGTTTTAAAGCAACAATCACCCCAAACGTGGTTTTTATCTTCACCAGGGGGTCACTGTGAGCGGATTTCATCCCCAAATGACGATTCTTCATTGTTTTTGTTTGCACTTTCCTTGAGCAAACGACAAACAAAAGTACAACCCAGTGACACCAGTCCGCAGTAACACGAACCCTTTCTTTGCCAAGGCCACTGGTGCGCGGTCTTCTTTCTTGCCAGGATCAAACAAAACCAGGAGCCAGGTCGTCGGGGTCACCGTTAGAAAGGCGCCGCGTCATCTCCCGGGGACATGGCGGCTTTTTAAAGCGGGAAAAGGGTCTGGTACTCAGAGTGTCAAAAGAAAAGCAGTTGTACTCTTTGCTGCCCAGTACTGGTCACGTGCAGTCTGTACCTTGCAAAACAGGGGCTTCAGCGCTTCAGATTTCCTCCCCATATGGTACAGCAGGGGGCTCAACACCAGTCCTCAAGCCTTCCACAACAGGTCAGGGTTTCAGGATATCTCTTCTTCAGCACAGATGGCTCAATCAGAGGCTCCATCGAGGACTAATACCTGTGCTGAAGCAGGGACTGAGCCACCTGTGCTGAAGCAGGGGCTGATTGAGCCACCTGTGCTGATGCAGGGGCTGATTGGGCCACCTGTGCTGAAGCAGGGACTGATTGAGCCACCAGTGCTGAAGCAGGGATTGATGGAGCCACCTGTGCTGAAGCAGGGACTGATGGAGCCACATGTGCTGAAGCTGGGATATTCTGAAAACCTGACCGGGGAGGGGGGTGGAGGGTGGTCTTGAGGGCTGGATTTGAGCGCCCCTGGGGTACAATACAGGGTCTGTTTGCACCTCTGACTGATTTTTTTTTTCAACTGTGTGTTTTACTCCTAAAAACACTGAGCTCAAAACCTGAATTAAAATGACTGTCAAGCCTCTCTCACTTAGTGACACACAATTCCAAGTAATTGGTGACATTACTGACACTTCAAAGAATCTTATCTGAGGGTAAGAGAACTTCGTTGATAACACCCTTTGTAGTCTGCATGGAAAACAGCTCAGTGATGCCTGGTGGGTGTGGAGCAATTAAGAATAAGTAGCAGATGTTGCCTTGTGGACACTATTTCATGCGTTGGGCCTTTTGTTAAATAAAAATGTAAATCAAATACAAAGGAGACTAGGAAAAAATAAAATTAACATAAGGTCGGATAATCTGCTTTAAAGCTGCACACCAAGCAATATCCTACATGTGGTTTAAAAAAACCCAACATCAGTTCTGTACTATGAGAAAATACTTGTGCATTAAAAAAAACCAACAACAACAACTCTGAATGACCTTTTCAATGTATTATAATGGAACAAGCATTTTCTGTTTCTTCAGCAATCATTTACAAAGTCACACCCCCTTCCTCTTCTGAAACAGGCTCTGGCACACCCCTTTTTGAGCCCTGCCCTCTCTAGCAGTGCACCAATTGTATCTAGTGACATCTTCTGCTGCACTGACAGCCATTTAGTGAACCCCTGAGCCGAATCTTCGCCGATCGATCACAGAAGAACAGATCGATTGGCAACTTTTCTAATTACTCATCATTGGGTGGATTGTATTGATGCTCATATTATAGGGGGAAAAATAACATTAAAAACGGCAGCTTGGGCCGCTGCTTCACAGGGCATCACATGGAGGTCACTTTCAGACATTGATAGCTCATTTTGGGGGAGAACTGCTCCTTTATTTACATAGGAAGCAGGGGATTCGTTCATTTCCGCTCCGGGGACCTCCGGCTTCCAGCCTATATATAAGAAAAGATGGCACTGCTGCTTTAAGTGTTTACTAATTGGGATCTTGAGCAGTTGTTGGGACTGTGTTTAGAACCGGAGCGGTAATGGTTGCAATAAAGGGGAATTAATAATGCTGGAACAATTGATCCTTTCTCTGGATAACATCCTGCGTCACAGGAAGCCACTGAAACAGACCCGGCAAATCCAATTATTGTCCTCTTACATCAGGGTTGGGCCACTATCAGGCCAGGTTCAGGATATCCCTGCTTCAGCAGTCAAAGATTGAGCCAATGATTGAGCCACCTGTGCTGGAGCAGGGATATCCTGAACCTGGCCTGATGGTGCCCCAATCCTGTTAGGCCCGTAATATAGTGTGTGCGGCCGTGCCTGGGCGAACGCGCGTGCACGTGCCGCACACTTTTTGAAGTGAAACTTCCTTAGTGGCACCTCATTCGTGATGGGGCAAAAAAGAATTGTGGAGACAGAAATGAAACGGATGTGACGTCAGTGCTGGCAGTTGAGGCCGGGCTGTGTTCTGGCTCAGCCCGACCCCAACACTGACATCACACCCGCTCCACAAGCCGCTCCTAATCACCCCCCACACCCCCCCCCCCCCCCGAGCCCCACACCCCCCACACACCGTGACATATGTGGCGGCAATAGCCGCCGCTCCTAACGGCCGCTGCCATGCCGCGCAGCCTCTCTCCTCCCTACCTCCGCTTTCCTGCGTCCCGCTGACTGAGCGCCGCCGGGGTCGGAGGAGGAGAGGAGCCCAGGGATCATGGAGGGTAACCGCCGCCGCAGCTCCTAACGAGCTCTGCTCCCCCCACCTGCTGACATGCGGCGGCAGCCCTCAAAATTTAATTGCCGCCACTCCTGCTGACCTCCCCCGGCCGAGGCATGGAACGGGGGGGGGGGGGGTAGAGTGAGCTGCGTTCCCCACAGCACCATCAGAAGTGGATCGCTGCAGCGCTCCCCTCGAAGCCAGCTCCCGCTGACGATGACGCGCTGCCCCCCTTCCCCGCCGACACTGCCTCTGCCCACGCAGCACTTCCGGAGGGGGGGGGGGGCCTTTATTAAGGTATCTGCCCGGTGCCCAGTGCAGCCGCGTCTCTCCGGGGGGTGGGGGGGGGAGGAGAGACTCAGGCAGAGCCGCCGCGGGTCCGCAGCTCTGCCTGTCTGTGAGGGGGGGGGAGGAGAGTCTCAGGCAGAGCCGCCGCGGGTCCGCAGCTCTGCCTGTCTCTGAGGGGGGGGGGAGGAGAGTCTCAGGCAGAGCCGCCGCGGGTCCGCAGCTCTGCCTGTCTGTGAGGGGGGGGGGAGGAGAGTCTCAGGCAGAGCCGCCGCGGGTCCGCAGCTCTGCCTGTCTGTGAGGGGGGGGGGGGGGTGTGAGGAGAGACTGCCTGTCTGTGAGGGGGGGGTGTGTGTGAGGAGAGACTGCCTGTCTGCGAGGGGGGGGGTGTGAGGAGAGACTGCCTATGTGTGAGGGGGGGGGGGGTGTGAGGAGAGACTGCCTATCTGTGAGGGGGGGGGGGTGTGAGGAGAGACTGCCTGTCTGCGAGGGGGGGGGGGTGTGAGGAGAGACTGCCTGTCTGCGAGGGGGGGGGGGGTGTGAGGAGAGACTGCCTATCTGTGAGGGGGGGGGGGTGTGAGGAGAGACTCAGGCAGAGCCGCTGCGGGTCCGCAGCTCTGCCTGTCTGTGAGGGGGGGGGGGGGTGTGAGGAGAGACTGCCTGTCTGTGAGGGGGGGGGGGTGTGAGGAGAGACTCAGGCAGAGCCGCCGCGGGTCCGCAGCTGACTGTGAATAGGTTAGGGGGATGTGTGAGGTGCAGGGGGGCTGCGCATACGTCACACGGTCACACGCACGCACACGGTCACACACACACGCACATGGTCACGCACACACGCACAGTCACACGCACACACACACAGTCACACGCACACAGTCAGTCGCGCACACAGTCAGTCGCGCACACAGTCAGTCGCGCACACAGTCAGTCGCGCGCACACGTACTGTCACGTGCACCGTGCACTGTCACGCGCACAGTCACACAGTAACACGCACAGTCACACAGTTACACAGTCACATGCACAGTCACACAGTCACACGCACACACACACAGTCACACAGTCACACGCACAGTCACACAGTCACACGCACACACACACAGTCACGCACACACACACACACACACACACACACACGAGGAATTCACGCTTAGTGCAAATACAAGGGATGTGTACGCATGTTCTAAGTCAAATTTATTTGCGTTTTGTCAATGAAATTGTATTTTGATTTTTAATTAAAACATCACCAATACAAATACAATTTCTGTGACAAAAGTCAAAGAAGTTTCACTTACTATGCGCGTGCACAGCACACACAGCTTTTTTTGTGTGTATGGTGTCAGCGACACATTGAGGTAGTGTGTGTGGATTGTGTGTGTTACGTCTATAATAAATAAATACGTTGCAATAAATTATTTATTAACATTGTACACACACACACACACACACACACACACACACACACACACACACACACACACACACACACACACACACACACACACACACACACTTACATACTTACACACACACACACACATACATACTTACATACATACACATTACAGCGGCGCGAAATCTTTATTTTCCTCATCTTCCCCCCCATCGGCCGGTTCCACGCTCACTGCCGTGCGCGCGGCACCATTATAGTCAGCCAACTATAACTGCCGTGCGTGCGCACGGCGCAGTAAGCGTGCCCTCTATAGAACAGCCCGTACATGCACAGTCCAATTTGCAACGTGGATTGATGTTTCTCACCCCACCGCAGCCGAACGGTTTTGTTTATTATATTTTTTGCAGTTTTGCATTTTTTACCGTTCATATTTTACATACGTTTCCCAAACCACTTAAAAAATAAAAATAGGATTTTAAATGCTTTTACTGGTCTGACTTTTTTTTTTATACCAAATCAGTGACCGGGATTTAATGCATAAAACCAGTGTATGAGGTGGCTTGAAAAAGTAGTGCTGCTGTGTCCGAAGACGAGACAATTCTGAATTTGTGAAACCAGCCTCGCACTGATGAGACACAAGGTGGAAATAGCTGTCTGTGAGTAGGTTACTGGCTCTGCACTTCTTTAACCCAGGCTGTGCTGAAAAGCTGTGTAATGCGGCATGCATACGCTTATAGGGGGTCCATGTAAACATGGATAAGTAGCAAAGAGTGACACGCTGAGTTCTTATTTGCATGTTATTACCCAGAATCCCTGGCTGCAGTGGTAGCACTGTATTCTAAGGTGTGTAATATAGTGCGCACGCATGCGCTACCGTGCCCGTCAATTATAATTGGCTGTGTTAGCTAGACGTTTCTATACTAGGGACGCGCACGCGCGCACGGCCGTGAGCGGTGGCGCGGCAGACCAGGGAAAGTACAAGAGAATTGTGACGCTGTGAACCAATCACAGCGCGGACTAGCGCTGTGACGTCTTAGCCATGCCCCCTAGCCGTGTGCGTTACCACTCACCCTCTACACACGAAACGCCAGCGCCAAGTGCACATGCAACGCCCTGCGCGCCCGCACACGCACCAGCGCGCAGTATATTACAAGCCAAAGAGATAATGGGGAAAGGCAGGGTTGCAGACCTGTCTGAGACATACGGTTGGAGGTTTAAATCTCATGCATCCCGCAGTCAAGTAGGAAACCGCGATGACATCCTGCGCGGCTTCCTATTGACCCACGTGACGCGGGAAATGTAATCTTCCATGAAATACCTGCGGTATCTTCACCGGTTAGTATCTCAGGAAGCAGGGGGTCCCCGGAGCTGAAATAAACGCGGTTCCTCTGTTTCCTATATATGTAAAAAAAAAAAAAGAGAGAGGGGAGAGAAGGAACTGCTGCTTTGAAATGTGAAACAGGGTTGCCTAGCGTTCCACGGATCAGTACAAATAGATGATGGAGGAGCGTGCATTGCCGCTGGAGTCGTTCTTTAATTATAGACAGCCGTGTTAAATGGAATTTCCAGCTTCACGCACAAGGTGCATGACTGATGGGGTTTGTTTGAGAATACAGGCAGTTGGATGTGTGCAGGAGAGGAACATGTGACGGTGACTAACAGTGAATCAGCGCTCACTAATGACATCCCTCATCAAAGATAGTGCAATACTGACTCACAGGGAGAAAGTAAGGGATATGGCATTGGTTTTATTCCAGATTATATTCAGGGGTGGCCAACTCCAGTGCTCATGGGCCACCAACAGGTCAGATTTTCAGAATATCCCTGCTTCAGCACAGGTAGCTCAATCCGACTGAGCCACTAATTGAGCCACCTGTGCTGAAGCAGGGATATCCTGAAACCCTGACCTGTTGGTGGCCCATGAGCACTAGAGTTGGCCACACCTGGGTAATTGAGTTGAAGACTGAGCCACCTGTGCTGAAGCAGGGATATCCTGAAACCCTAGCCTGTTGGTAGCCCTTGAGGATTGGAGTTGGCACACCTGGCATAGATCTTTAACTGTATATGCTTACACTCTAGTACAGATGTGCCACATTTTCCACAAGGTTCTGGGAACCAGGTGAAATCTTCCTTTTTGTTTTGCAAATTGTCAGGCTCTGCAAGGAATATTATTCAGCTACATGCTGTGATGCCTTTTTTTAGAAGCTGTTTTTGTGTTCAAGTGATAAACTGGAATGTCCTATAGGCCATTCATTGAGACTGATGACCACCTGTAGAAGTGAAGAATAGTTTTACGAGTCTGGGTTACACAAGTGAGAATTATCTCCCATCTATAAAAGCAGGTGAGATCTCTTCATACTAAGGTAATAATAACCTGGTGTTGGCTGCAAACATACTTTCTGTCCCTGATCATATCTCATTCCTTGAACAGGGCAGGGCAGTTGCAATGTGGAATTCATTACCCATGGAGACTGATCGCAGATACAATATATATCTAAAAAGGTTGGACATCTTTTTAGAAAGGAAAGGTATACAGGGATATACCAAATAAGTAAACATGGGAAGGATGTTGATCCAGGGAGTACTCTGATTGCCAATTCTTGGAGTCAGGAAGTAATTTAGGTTCCCCCTTATGAGACAGCATTGGATGATGTGTCACTTGTTTTTTTTTTTTTGTCTGCATTTCTTGTGAAAATACTGTAAATACTAATATAGGATAAGCATCGGTCGTCTAAATTTAACATCGGGTGAACTTGATGGACATATGACTTTTTTCAATCTTGTCTACTATGTAACACAAATGTAACACCTGCTGGAGATTACTAAACCAAAGATCACGGGGGCTTGTATTCCATGTCCCACCCCAGTGATTTCTCATGTTCGGGCTTTTACATTGATGGGGAACTGCCGCTGACGCTTCTATCTCACTCATCATTGGCCATCTGCACTCGTTCGCATCAGTCATTTCATGGAACTTCATTTTACACCAAACGTAACGATTCATTAAGCCGCGGTGTGGGAAATTGCCTCTGATCTGGTGTCAACTGGCATCGACTTAAATAGCAGTTAACGCTGGATCAGGGTGTGATACCTCGCATCGCGGCTTAGTGAATCTTCTCCCAGAGGGGACGTTACGATGATAAAACTTCCCCGCTGTAAAGGTGATCAGCAGAAGTTCACCCACAAAATAATCCAAATGGGGTGTGAGCTTCAGAAACCAGGACAGTCTAGATTGATCCTTAATCTCATGGTAAATGGTCACTCAACCTGAATCGGGTCAAGTTTTACTATGCCTTTTTTGAGAGTAGGCTCTCACACATTTGGAGTGTCACTCAGTGGAAGTCTGTTTGACTTATGCAAAGTGTTACTCGCTGGAAAGAAATGTGTTACTACTAGAGTACTCTTTGGAATGTATCTTCACTCGCACGGAGAATTACTCACTGGGTGACCTGTTTGAATTGGGGAATATGTTGGCGGTTTACAAATAAACGATAAGAATAATAATTGTTACTAGAAGGATAAGTATTGCTTATTTGGATTGTTACTCACTGGGAAGCAGATTGTTACTTATATGAATATTTCCATTACAAAGATCCATTTATTGACCCAATGTCAGACTCTGCTGTTTCTCACACATTTAGCTGTTTGGCAGCTATGCTGTTGGCTCCCACACCCCATGTCCGTAACCCTAGAGATAACATGGTGGCAAAGAGTGGTCCCTTGGACGTGACAGGGTGACACAGAGTGGTCCCTTGGATGTGACAGGAAGACATAGTGGTCCTTTGGATGTGACAGGGTGACATTGAGAGTGGTCCCTTGGACGTGACACAGAGAGTGGTCCCTTGGATGTGACAGGGTGACACAGAGAGTGGTCCCTTGGATGTGACAGGGTGACACAGAGAGTGGTCCCTTGGATGTGACAGGGTGACACAGAGAGTGGTCCCTTGGATGTGACAGGGTGACATAGAGAGTGGTCCCTTGGACGTGACGGTGATACAGAGTGGTCCCTTGGATGTGACAGGGTGACACAGAGAGTGGTCCCTTGGATGTGACAGGGTGACACAGAGAGTGGGCCCTTGGATGTGACAGGGTGACACAGAGAGTTGTCCCTAGGATGTGACAGGGTGACACAGAGAGTGGTCCCTTGGATGTGACAGGGTGACACAGAGAGTGGTCCCTTGGATGTGACAGGGTGACACAGAGAGTGGTCCCTTGTATGTGACAGGGTGACACAGAAAGTGGTCCCTTGGAGGTGACAGGGTGACACAGAGAGTGGTCCCTTGGAGGTGACAGGGTGACACAGAGAGTGGTCCCTTGGAGGTGACAGGGTGACACAGAGAGTGGTCCCTTGGAGGTGACAGGGTGACACAGAGAGTGGTCCCTTGGAGGTGACAGGGTGACAGAGAGTGGTCCCTTGGAGGTGACAGGGTGCCACAGAGAGTGGTCCCTTGGATGTGACAGAGTGACACATGGTTGTTCCCGCCTGGCCATCCCTCCCCTTGGGTGTGTGAGCTCCTGAGGCAGAGCCCCAGCTCCGGCTGTGATTGGCTAAGAGGCGCGAGCCCATGCCCGCTCGCCCCATTGGCCCGCAGCTCCGGAGAGCGCTGCCCGATTGGAAGCAGAACACGCCGCCTCTGCTTCATTGGTCCGCCCCATGGACAAGCCCCTTTCCGATTGGCCGACAGGGATGACGCCCCCTGTGATTGGCCGGCCGTGTGAGGATCAGCGCTTGGCCACGGGGGGGCGTAGCAGGAAGGGACGGGGAGTCAGTCAGAGCTGCGGCGTAGCGGATCTCGGCGGCGGAGTAGCTGCTCACTCGCACCTCCGCACTCACACACACTCCCCTCACCATAACCACAAACTCCCCCCCACCCCCCTACTCACCGGATGGAGTGGCGCGAGACCCTCAGCAGGTACCCACGTGACAGCGCGCGCGCCGGGGGCGGGAACAGGGTGACAGCGCGCGCCGGGGCCTCACGGGGGTTAGCACGAGGACCCCCCCAACCCTCCTCATAACATCACGTGACAGGGGGGCTGACAGGTGTAACCCGCAAGTGAGGTGATACCCGGATTGTACGTCCCCCCTCCATTCCGCCCTCCCCCTCTCGTGTCGCATGTTGTGTCCCCATATTTACGCCCTAGTTTTTGCTGCACCCGCATCTTGCCCACTCCATCCCATTTTCTCTCCCTCGTCCCACGTTGCCCATCTCTAGCGATTGCGCCCACAATTTGCCCCTCCCTCCCCCTGTGTCTGCCTTTTTTTTTTTTTCTTGTTGCCCCATTGGGTCTGAATTTGCTGCTGGATGGGATAGGTGCGCCCCCCCCCTTTTTTTTTTGTCCCTCCCCCTCCCTTCCCCTTGGGGTAACTGCAGGTGCAGAACCCGGTTGTATCACAACCCTGCAGCTGCCATTGACACCGGCAAAAGGTAACCCTGCACCTGACAGCCACCTGGGTGTGATGGGAGCCATGCCCAATCCCCTGCACTGTGGCACTGAAGGAGTTAACCTCTTCTGTCCAGCCGGGTCCCCTCACTCTGCACCATGATCACTGACACCCCTCTACCCCCCCCTCCACCCCCAGGGTTAAAGTGAGGTTAGACCTCGTTATCCATAGCATGATATGGGGAATGTAAAATGGCCACCGTGGTGTAACATCGTCTCAGTAAGGAAAACTTTACTATCAACAACCTAGAGGCAGCCGAATAACGGGGGGGGGGGAGGGGGTTCTGTGGTGGGTAGAGTTGCTGCTTAACCCCTTCCCTGCCAGAGGGGCTAGCAACGCATTGCAAAGCAATGCGTTGCTAGCCCCTCTGGCAGGGAAGGGGTTAAAAATGTGTTGGTTCGGCGCACTTTGAGAAACGTTTGCTGGGGCCGCTTATCAAAAAAACCGTATAAACCTAATAATTTTTTCCCCTGTAACTATAGCTGTTTGGCTACATGATACAAGCTGGATGAGAACGCGCGGTGCATTGTAAGGCGATACGCTGTATCTATAAACCCCCTCCCACTGCCTCATTTCTAGGGGTAGTGGTGGCCTATATTAATTCTGCAGTGTCCAACTATCCCCCCCCCAGTAATAGTCTCCCCGTGAAATCAGCAGCCATATTTATCATGCGACTGGATTTTGTGAGCAGGCAAAGCAATAAGGAAATATCATTGACGTTGCAATCTACTATAAACCGTCTTTTTGTTTTGTGTTCTATGCGGTCGCAGTTGTAACCTTTTTATGATTTTCTGCGATATCTGCTTACATTGTTAACTTTTTTTTTTTTGGCCTATCTAATAAAAATGCCCTATTTTGATTAAATGCTTGTTTTTGTTAACCTGTTCGCTGCCAGCGTTGCTGGCTCTGGCAGCGAATGGGTTAAAAATCTGCTATTTTTAAAGGATTGCCCATTTGCAGCCTGAGTGCCACCTGCAACGCATATTGCAGTTGCAATGAAGTGAAGAACTGTGTGTAAAATGTTTAATAGCTTTTCAAAGTGTGCAACAGGCACACCAGCAAAGTCCTCTGAATATTTAATGAGCACTGTTTGCTTTAGGGGATTAGTTAAGTAATCGCATGTAGAGTAGATAAAAATTAAGTAGTGATTCCAACATTGCAGGGGTATGGCCTCTGCTAAAAAGGTATCTCTTCAAAATGAAAAAGGCCCCACAGAAATAATTTTACATTGTTTTCCTCCAACGTTGGAAACATCTGGATGGTTTGACAGCAACGTGTGTGAGAGAGGCTGAAAGGAATGTCGTTTTGTTACTAAGTGGGGGTGAACCTTGATTGCCCCAAAGGGATTAGCAGTTGGCCATCCAGTACCAGTGTTTGTTGCCATCAGATCTGACATCAGTTGACATGGCTACTAGATGTAAAGGGGTCAGCACAGAGTCCCACGCAATACTTAAGTGATGCAATGGAAGTGACCGTTTTTAATAGCCTAAAACTTTCAAAAGAATGAGACCTATGTACGTATTGATAAATTAGCTTTAAAAGTTATCCTGGAACTGTTGGAAAACTTTTCACCGGAAGTTGTGTGGTGTTTTTTTTTTTTTTGCCCTTATCTCTGCTATATCAATGCCCCATTTCCCCCGATTGGTGCTCCATAAAGGGATTGTCACCAAGAAAATTTAGAACTGAAGTGGAACAAAGACTGAGCATTACTCCCACAGTTTAGAGTTCTGGTTGAAAGGGAAAAACCAAACAGATTTTTCAGACATTTATTTCTGTATGTCTATATCTATATAGCATTTTATGCTGACCTTTTAAATATAGCACTGTCATTAGTTCAATATAGTCCTACATTAGAACGTACCTCGCAGCCTAAACATTAGCCCCACTTATGTAGAATATTTAATCTATATCAAAGCAGTGGCTTTTGGAAAGTGTAAGACTAAATACTGGTATTTTGCTGCAAAAAATATAGCTGAATATTGGTGTTGCTAAATTTCTACTTTTACTGACATGGAGGAATATATTACTACTTTTTATTTCCTCCTTTTTGCTGAGCACTGGATAACTGATTCCTTTTTGGCTTTTCACTCCAATCCTGTGGTGAGAATGACAGGAATAGAAAGTGTGAGAACTTATCACTCATTTTCAGTTTCACTTTCATCTCATAAACAGAGAGAGATAAGGAATGTAGAAAAAAAGTTGTGACACAATTTCTGGGGAAAAAACAATATTCATTTAAATAGCACCATACATACAGGGCAATCGGTTTTTCATGTAATGGTTTATACTGTGTATAAATATGATTTATGCAATAGAAGTGATGATAAATTCCTCCTGCTAAAAATGTATACCTGATTTATACATTCAGTTGGTCAGAATGTGTTATGTAAATGTGATTTATACGCTCATTAAGTGCATTGTGAAAATGTAGCCATAGTCACTGCTATCCGTTCCTCATCTCTCACATGAGATAAAGGCTCACAGCTTCATCCAACATGAGACAGATTAACAGTGGGCATTATACTGAGCCAGCAAACTGTACGCTGGTGAGTGATACCGTATAAACAATCTCTTCATATGTGGAAGACATGAGTACACATGAAGAGCAAACCTACCAGGTTTGCAAAATTCTGCTCACTATAATTTAATTCTTGATGACTGGTTGATGCGATAAAAGGTATAAGAACCAACAGCAAATGCTCTTCAAATGTGGTGCAATTTTATAGCTGCATCACCCCCCTCTGCAGCCTGTGTGAGTTTAGCGCTTGTGATGTTATAACCTCTTGCTCTGTGAGCAGGTGCTGCTCTTTAAAATAAATAAATGTAAATGTTTGTTTTTCTAGCGGTTTAAAACATTAATTTCTTAATGGTTACCTTTTTAGATGACAATGGACTTTGGGGAGAACTCTTGTTTTAACCTCCCGGACACTTAATATTTAAAATGCTTGTATCTCCTGAACGAAGCATCCAATTTTTAAAATAAAAGTAGCCTTGGTAAGGGAAATGTGAGCTCTCTGAAAGTAGGCGATTAATCTGAGTTCAGTGAAAACTTGTTTATGTAGATAGAGGCTTACCGATTCTGTGTGTACTGATTTTTGAGTTTGGGTGAATCATATACATTAATGATAGAAGCCAAGGTTGGGAAAAAAACATTTAGTGTCTTGAGTTGGACCTTTTTTGCTTAATTTATAGTGTGTGTGTGTGTGTGTGTGTGTGTGTGTGTGTGTGTGTGTGTTATATTTGCCGTTCTGTGGTTGAATATAAACAAAGTATTGTGGAGATGGTAAGCTGATACTTGTCAAATTCTGTTTGAGAAGATGCGAAAGTTAAGTTGTGCTGTGTCCTTTAAACTTCCAAGTTGCATAAAATCTTAACATAAAAGGGGCTTTTAAAATTAGTTATATTTTTAATAAAATAAAACCTTTAAATGATGATGCATTCCTTCATTTTGTTCAAGGCTAAAAAAAAACCATTGATTGATCTTGTGACTCATGCACAGTGTCTTTTAGTCAGGAAAATCCAGCTTTAATGTGCCGGGTCGGGTAGTAGGAACTTTCATATCTGTAGCCGCACACATTTTCTGTGTGTCAATCACAGGTACCAGTGATCTGTTTAACAAGTTAAAGCACGGTGATAGATACTTTTATTGTTATAGGGCCAATCCCTCCTAGGACTAAACTGTGTGTGTGTGTATGTATGTATATAAACACCGGTGAGGTGGGACGGGATGGATTTACTGTCTGCTCACTTTTGTGTGATATCACTGTCGTAAACAGTTTGCACAGGCAAAGCCCTCTCTCCCCTACACCGATCTTTATTGGCTCTGATAAGGATAGGGTGGCATAAGGGTTGAAGAAACACTTGCTTAACAAACACTTCCCCACTCAAATACATTTTGCTTTTTTGTCAAAGAAGCAAAAGCAGCCAAATCTTTGCTTGAAGCATGGTTACTTTTTTTTAAGCAATACAGTTACATTGTTAAATTCTAATGGTTTTGTTATTTTTTTTTTCTTTCTAGATCAGTTATAAAGGATCACACCTTTTAACAAAATAAGATCATTATATCATTCCTGACTGTTTTTACTGTGCATTATTGTAAACCTTCTAGCCTGAAGCACAGAGTGACATGTAACGTGTCCCCACGTGCTCCTTATTCCATCCTCTTTTGTAGCTTCAGCCTTAAAGAATTAACCAATTCCCAAAGCATTGCCATCAGGTCGCAGTGTCCTACATGGTACTTCATCTTTACTGCGTGATTAAGTGTGTGTGTGTGTTCATGATAATTACAGAGCGGATGGACTCATCGTTAGTGCATGTTTCTGTGTAGTCTTCAGTTTACCAGTTTGCAGACATAGGGGCGAAAAGTCTCTTTGCTTACACAGTTTGTATAACCCGTCTAAACAGTGAGAGTGTGAAGTGCATTCACTTTAAGGTGCAGTGTTACACCAGTAACATTGATATCTATCTATATCTCAAGAGTTGATATTTTGGAATAAAGTTAGAGCACATGGCCACCTGAAGCCTTTGCTATTTGTTTGTGTCAAACTTTGTGCCACAGTGGACTTTAATATTTAGTTTGTAAGAGCCCTTTCAAATGATGTTTTTACAACCGTGTCAGTCTGAAATAGAAAACTGTCTGACTTCAGTATAAAGTATATAAAGGGCAGTGGCGATTTGCACAACTGTTACGTATTTTTGATTAGGATGGATGTGTGGATCTTGTTCTGGTTATACGTATTATCTTGTAACTCTTAACACCTTCACTGCTGATTTTAGGTCTGCATCACAAAAACAGCCAAAGGGTTAATATAGCCTGAACTGGTAGAAGAAAAATGCAAATTGTGGGAGGAATGCTGCAGGGATCAGGGCTGTGTTTTTATCAATTAGTTCAGTGGTCACTGGTTTTTATCTGGCACGAGCATAAACTCATTTGACTTTGATTAGTGCAGAAAATGATTCCACTTCCTTAACAAGGGGAATTACTCCAATGTTTCCTCATTGTTTGCATTACAATCCCGGCACCTTTAGCAGCGAAAGACTTGAAATCTAGACATTGTTCTCCCTTTGTGTTCCTTACGGCTTACCCTAGACCAGGGGTAGCCAATTCCAGTCCTTACGAGCCACCAAACAGGTCAAGTTTTCAGGATACCCCTGCTTCAGCACAGGTGGCTCAATCAGAGGCTCAGTCGAACAGTGCCTCTGATTGGGCCACCTGGGCTGAAGCAGGGATATGCTGAGAACCCGACCTGTTGGTGGCCCTTGAGTACTGGAGTTGGCCACCCCTGCCTGCCCTACACACTGAGTTTTGTTTGTTGCAGTGGGAGATGTTCAGATGCACCTACTTTTTCATCCACTTAACCTCCTGGTTGCTGTAGGGGTTTGGGATTTACAGGGATTATGTTTATTGTACAAGTATTGCAGCCGTTGATAAATAGTACCCACAGTGTGTGCCCGTAATATGAGGAATTTGGAAAGCAGAGGCTTCAGTTATGTGTCACCCTGGTGTACAGAGAAGAGCTGTAATTTATGGGATTTTTTTGGCAGTTTATCCTGAAACTGTTTGACAATTCAGGGGAAATTTGCAGAATTTGTGTATCAGAATTTGTGTATCAGAATGACGTATAGAAGTCAGGTGCACACACTTTGTACTGCAGTAATGAGCGTTCCTATTAGTATGTCTATACATTTTTGAAACATGCTTTAAAACTTTTTGCTGCCAAAGAGGAATCCAGCGCATTGCTCTACAGAAAGGCTTCACGTAACCCCCAAAAATCATCAAAATTCACGATGTATAGAATAAAAGACAAAAAGCCTCAGTGCTACATCCAACTTGACAAATTATATAGTTAAATACTTATCTGTTTGTCTTCTCATAAGCAAGGATCATTTAGTTCAATTCTTTGGCCAAAGTATTTTCATCCTACAACCACGTCACGGGACGGCCCATCTGTATGTCCTAACACTGCTGTACCTGCAAAAAGCGACCATAAGCTCTGTCACATTAGGCATTGGACATAATGCAGGCGACGGCGTGTGCGGCACAAACAAATGCATGTAAGTGCACCATTCTGGCCATGCGGCGCGCTATGTGACGCGCGCAACAGGATTTTGAGTAGACAAAATGTTTTGATTTTTCGCGCGACTCCCGCGCCACTGCCACGTTGCGTTAGAGCCAATCTGGATGAACCCGCCTTTTGACGCCACGCCACACCTCCCCGTCATGCAAGTGATCTAAATCCAGAGATTGCTCAGGCGGCAGGCGCGCACTTCCATGCAATCCGTTGCGCGCTCCATCGTGCGCGCGCCTGCACTATTGCCGCAGCCTAAAATGTAGCACTAGTCCTTTTTGTCTTTTTTGATCTATACATGAGCTCACAATCCTAGTAGCACTCCTTTTAACACACACACACACACACACACACACACACACACACACACACACACACACACACACACACACTGTGGTGGATTTGGGTTCTGAGTGTATTGGAACTGTGTGTTACAATATTCACTATGCAATGGTGTGTTTCTGTACGCTATAAAGCAGTGTAAATTAGCAGGGGATGCTGGTTTCGTGTGTTTTTCAAAAAGAGTGATTAATTTTGAACGTGTGTGTGTGTGTGTTATATATATATATATCTATCATAATGTGGGTGTTTTTTCTCTAAGTAATAAAGATTTAGATGGTGTGGAAGTTCTCAGTCATACTCTGTACAAATTGCATTCTGGAGAGGTGTCCCTGGGTGGAAAAGCACTTTTTTATATGCATTACATATAGACCACGGATAGGGAATAATGATCAATTTCATTAACCGGTCTACTGGGATACGTTGTGGTTTGAATTCATTGAGTTTTGCATAGTAGCAATGTTTTGTAATCTGCCACCATCCCTAGGGTATTCATTTCTTGTCAACCACTGGTATTTGGCTTCGAGTGTCCTAATGGTTTCATAGAAATCTGTCCCACAGGCTTTGATGTCTCCTTAATCCATTTTTCTGTAACTCTTTAATCTGAAACCCATTTGAATTTGCCACTTCCATCTCTGCTGAGAGACAGCAAATTCTCCTTTCAAAGAAGAGGGGCTTTCTCACGGTTCCCATGCGTCTGCTCCAATCTCGCTGCAGTTCATGACCCCTTGTCCTAACGAACAAACATTATCATTATGAGCATATGTGACCTTTCCCGGACTGCAGTTATGGCAAATGTTACTTGTAGACACACTCGCATGTGCACTCCAGATGTTTAATAGATACACCTGCCCATTTACTGGACAGCAGTACCCTGTCTGCTTTGTGTGCACATATTTAACACTCATCTAGTATTAAGAAAGCAAAGTCAGAAAATGAAATGATTTGCTGACTACGAGAAGGATTTAAATGGAGAAAAAAAAATCAGAAATTGGAGACTTTTACATCTGCTTTATGTGTAATGTAATTCATTAATAAAATTGAACAGAGAAATTAAAATATTGCTATATACATTTATATCTATATAATTTCAATCACTCTTCCAAATCCCCCAAGTTAATACACACATTATTATGGGGTTTTAGCGTATAGTAGATTAAAGATTTACAATTTGTTAAAATAATAGATTTGCTGCAAGTTGTAATACCTTTTAGGGGACATACAGCTACTAAAACTTTGCACTCAGATGTTTCTATTTTATTATTTTAGTTCAATTACATATATGCAGTCTTCACAATAACACTATTTAATCCCCCCCCAATACTTTATTTTTATTTTCAATTCAGCATCAGTTCTTATTACATGTTAATCATTATTGATGTACTTTAGTGATGTAATATACAGTACATTTAATGTCCTCAAAATGTTTTGGGGGTATAATCATGGGGGAGGAGGGGGGCGGTTGGGTACCTTTTTTTACATGTTGCCTTGTATATAAGGATACATTGAGAGTGTGCAGGAAGGGCAGTAGAGTCCCAGTCCCGCTGAGCCTTTTCATATTTTGGTGCATCAAGCATCATCTATGTCCAGAGGGTATCTGCGCATTGTTCACCTAATCTGCGAGAGGATTAATGTTTTGGTTTGTTTGGAAATAATTTAATGTGAATTGAAGCTGTGTAGATTTGCCATGTCTTTTTGAATTGTTCTGTGTTTTCTCGGATTATACTAGTTACGTTTTTTCATGGTGTATATGTCCCATACGATGGTGACCCATGTGGATTCCTGAGGGACTCTCTGGTTTTTCCAAAATAAGGGTATTGTGCATCTGGCTGTATTTAATAATTGGACTGCTAGTGCAGGGGTGCGCAAACTGGGGTGCGTGAGATTATCTGCGGGGGGGCACGGGGTTTACAGAGGCCCCACGTGCTTCCCGAAGGCATTTAAATTAATTGCAGGGGAAGCGCGCGAAGGCCTCTCTAAACTGTACTTACCTTGGTTCAGACGTCTTCTGGAGACACATAGCCATGTGACGTCACGTTGCAGAGCGGGGACAGCCAGCAGGGGGGCGCAGGAGAAAAAGATTGCGCTCCCCTGTTATAGTGATTTCTTGGTCTTTATCCTGGGATCCGATCTCTATATTGAGGCGTTTTATCCAAGGGTCTTTGGTATCTTAATGTTGCATATATTGTTTTGTTAGATATGACATTGGACCAAAAAGGTTAGATCCCCGGACAACCCCACCATATATGGAGCATAGTTCTTTTTATCCCCACGTCCTCTCCAACATCTGTTTGCTTGGAAATATCTTGCTTGGTTTTGCAGGTTCTTACTTGGTTTTGCAGGGGTATAGTACCATCGAAACATCATTTTATGTAGGTTTTTAAAAAAAATGTTGACTGTGGTTGCTTTGCTGTGTTCCCCATATTGTGCGCCATTCTTTCATTGGGACTTGTTCATTTAATTCTATTTCCCATATTTGTCTGTATTTTGGTTTAGTTGTACTATCTTTCTCTAAGTTTTTAAATGGGGGGAGCGGTTGTGTCCTGTTGAGCTGAAGTGGAGAAAGAGATGGATTTAAATGCTGTATTTTATCGGAGAATGTTGTTGTTTTTGGCTTTGAGTATATATAAAATGTTTGGGTTGCGTATAATGCCATCATTCAGATTCTGGCCATTGATCTTTCTCTCTTAGTGATGTGTGCAATAACACTTTCATCGTAAGTGCAGTTGTTTTATAGAAGCTATAATGAATTCTGCTATTATCAGACTGTAGGGGTGTCTGCCACTGGATCATGAAAAAACGGGGTCCCTTTTGGTAAAATAAAAGGTTTAGTAAGACAAAAATATACTATAGAAGTGTACACGAGGTCCACTTTGAGCTTTTTGTAAATTGCATATTGCCATCCTGACTCCGCCATGATTTATATTTGGGTCCAGTCCTTGTTTTTTCACACTAGTCTTCAGTATATTCCAGTTCCCCACAACTGGGCAAAAACAAATGATCATGAAAAAGCTGCAAACTCTGTCACTAAAATGTCAATAACTTCCATGACAGACTCGCAGCAATACCGCAATAATACATACACACCGACTTATAGTAAATGTTTTATTATCGCGATGAATTTCAATCAGATCGGTATATTAGCTAACTCTAATTACCCATTACAAGGCAGTGGAGATGTCTTCCCCACAACGTGCTGGACTGTATTGTCCGCACGACACATAAGGGCTGTTATATAGAGTCCGCGCGCGCGGCACTTATAATTGGGCTGAGTTTAGTCAGCCATTCTATAATAGGGCCGCGTGAGTGTGGAGCTGGCCGACAGTGTGTGTGTGTGTGTGTGTGTGTGTGTGTGTGTTAAATAAATAAAAATTATTTTTATTGTGCAACTTTTTTTATTTAAAAAAATATTATTTAATTCATTATTAACTCACACAATCTCTGCACACATACACATACAGACACAGTACCTTCACTCACAGCATACACACAAAAGGCGTGCGTCACGTGCGTTCGCATAGGCGCGCGCCCGCACCTACTATAGGACAAGCCTAAGGCTAAGGCCCCGCTCCCAGAGTCAGCGCACCTGCGCTGCTGACAGGCGGTGCGCTGAGATACACAGACCGCGATCTGCGGTCTGTTGGGAGCGGGAGCCAGAGCGGGAGGTGGGCGGGAGGTGGGAGGTTTGATCGGGAGGTGGGCGGTTTGACAGGGAGGGGGGGCGTGGCTTGAGCGGAGGGACCCGCTACTCTCCCCCCCCTCCCTCCACGGACTCGGGCTGGAGCTGGAAGGTAAGTTTAAACACACACACGCAGGCACTCATTCATACACGCGCACACACACACACACAGGCAGGCACTCACGCACTCATACACACACACACGCGCGCACACACAGGCAGTCACTCACGCACTCATACACACACACACACACACAAAGACAGAGGCAGGCACTCGGGCACACACACACACAGACAGGCACTCACGCACTCAGACACATACACACACAGACAGGCACGCACTCAGACACACACACAGAGAAAGGCACTCACCTGCTTTCACTCCACACTCCTCCCCGCTCCCCGAAGCCTCTCCTCCTCCCGAAGCCTCCCCTCCCCATTGGCTCACAGCCACACACGTCACGCGTCAAAGCTAGAAAACACCATTCTCTGGTGTCTCCAGCGGCTGACGCGCTACAGCGTGTAATCAGCTGTGCAGCCAGTGGGGACCGGGACCGGCTCGCGAGGATTCCCCTGCTGGTGGGGAACTCGCGACCCGCCGCCCGCGCCAACGAGCGCAGCGGGACCGAGGCCTTAGTCACCTGGCAAGACATGGTGTGGCTTGTATGTGTACTTCAGGAATCCAAATAATAATGGGCTCGGTTTCGGTTCTCCCTGCGTTGGAGTATAATAGTAGGTTACAGAACTTGTCTAACTGGGTCCTGTACAGTCCTTACGACAGGGCTGTCCTCGCATCGCTTGTAGCACTGCAGCACACTGCCTCTGAGGTGTTGCTGTGCTCTCTCTGCAGTCCATCCTGCGCTAACCGCACTCTGTCTGCTCAGCCACCACGAGAAACAGACCAAGTAGTATGTGTGTCTCCCTGTGGGATCCTTATAGCGGTAAAAGTGGCATAAGAAGGTAATGGTACTGTGTGTTGCTGCAGGAGAGGTTCATTCTTTCAAAAGCAGTGACAACTTCTGACACTACGTTTCTGATGTGTGTTGTATGAACAAGAACCGCGGCATCCCGTTAGACATCGGCTGTATTACATATTTAAGCGCAAGCTTTTTTGAAGTGAAACTTCTTTAGTGGCACCTGTGATGGGATAAAACTGGATGGATGTGGGGCGAAATGTGAAACGGAAGTGACGTCACGTAATGGACGCAGCTCCGCTCACATGTATCGCTGCCGCCGCTCCTAATCGCTGCCGCACCCCTCACCCTCCCACACACCCCACACCCAGTTGCTCACATGCGGCGGCGATAGCCGCCGCTCCTAACTGCCGGTGTTCCGCCGCCCGCTACCATGCCGCGCGCCACGCATGCGCAGAAGCGGCTGGCAGCGACGCCGTTCCCCGCCCGCTGCCATGCCGCGCGCCACGCATGCGCAGAAGCGGCTGGCAGCGGCGCCGTTCCCCGCCCGCTGCCATGCCGATGGACAGGAGGGAGGCTGGCACCGGCGCCGGCTCCTAACAGCCTGGGAATGGGGGGGTTTGAGCGCGCCGCCGGGGGGTGGGGAAGGGGGGAGCTTGAGCGGCCACGCATGCGCAGAAGCGGCTGGCAGCGGCGCCGTTCCCCGCCCGCTGCCATGCCGATGGACAGGAGGAGGGAGGCTGGCGCCGGCTCCTAACAGCCTGGGAATGGGGGGGGTTTGAGTGCGCCGCCGGGGGGTGGGGAAAGGGGGGCGCTTGAGCGCACCGCCAGGGGGGTGGGGAAGGGGGGAGCTTGAGCGCGCCGGAACCCCCCAGACCCCCACACACTGACTGACCCCCCCCCAGACCCCCACACACACTGACTCCCCCAGACCCTCCACACACACTGACTGATCCCCCCAGACCCCCACACACACTGACTGATCCCCCCCAGACCCCCCACACACACTGACTCCCCCAGACCCTCCACACACACTGACTGATCCCCCCAGACCCCCCACACACACTGACTGATCCCCCCAGAGCCCCACACTGACTGACCCCCCCCCAGACCCCACACACACTGACTGACCCCCTCAGACCCCCACACACACTGACTGATCCCCTCAGACCCCCACACACACTGACCCCCTCGACCCCCACACACACTGACTGACCCCCTCGACCCCCACACACACTGACCCCCTCGACCCCCACACACACTGACTGACCCCCTCGACCCCCACACACACTGACTGATCCCCTCAGACCCCCACACACACTGACTGATCCCCTCAGACCCCCACACACACTGACTGATCCCCTCAGACCCCCACACACACTGACTGACCCCCCCAGACCCCACACACACTGACTGACCCCCTCGACCACCACACACACTGACCCCCTCAGACCCCCACACACACTGACTGACCCCCCCAGACCCCCACACACACTGACTGACCCCCCCAGACCCCCACACACACTGACTGACCTCCCCAGACCCCCACACACACTGAATGACCCCCCCAGACTCCCACACACACTGACTGACCCCCCCAGACTCCCACACACACTGACTGACCCCCCCCCCCCCCAGACCCCCACACACACTGACTGACCCCCCCCCCAGACCCCCACACACACTGACTGACCCCCACACACACTGACTGACCCCCCCCAGTCCCCCACACACACTGACTGACCCCCCCAGACACTGACTGACCCCCCCCCAGACCCCCACACACACTGACTGACGCCCCCAGACCCCCACACACACTGACTGACCCCCCCCAGACCTCCACACACACTGTCTGACCCCCCCCCAGACCCCCACACACACTGACTGACCCCCCCCAGACCCCCACACACACTGACTGACCACCCCCCCACACCCCCCCACACCACCCCCCCCCCCCCCACCCCCCACCCCCCCCCCACCCCCCACCCCCCCCCCCACCCCCCACCCCCCCACACCACCCCCCCCACACACCACCCCCCCCCACACACACACCACCCCCCCCCAGACACACACCCCACACA
Source organism: Ascaphus truei (assembly GCF_040206685.1). Taxonomy (NCBI): domain Eukaryota; kingdom Metazoa; phylum Chordata; class Amphibia; order Anura; family Ascaphidae; genus Ascaphus; species Ascaphus truei. The sequence continues at coordinate 13,179,371 of NC_134491.1, forward strand.
CATACACACACACTGACATACATACACTGACTGACTGACTGACTGACACACACACTGACTGACTGACACACACATACTGACTGACTGACACACACACTGACTGACTGACACACACACTGACTGACTGACTGACACACACACACACTGACTGACACACACTGACTGACTGACTGACACACACACACACACTGACTGACTGACACACACACACACTGACTGACTGACACACACACTGACTGACTGACTGACTGACACACACACACACTGACTGACTGACACACACACACTGACTGACTGACACACACACACACACACACTGACTGACTGACACACATACACTGACTGACACACATACACACACTGACTGACACACACACACTGACTGACTGACTGACACACACACTGACTGACTGACACACACACACTGACTGACTGACTGACACACACACACTGACTGACTGACACACACACACACTGACTGACTGACACACATACACTGACTGACACACATACACACACTGACTGACACACATACACACACTGACTGACACACATACACACACTGACTGACACACATACACACACTGACTGACACACATACACACACTGACTGACACACATACACACACTGACTGACACACATACACACACTGACTGACACACATACACACACTGACTGACACACATACACACACTGACTGACACACATACACACACTGACTGACACACATACACACACTGACTGACACACATACACACACTGACTGACACACATACACACACTGACTGACACACATACACACACTGACTGACACACATACACACACTGACTGACACACATACACACACTGACTGACACACATACACACACTGACTGACACACATACACACACTGACTGACACACATACACACACTGACTGACACACATACACACAAGGAATTCACACTTAGTGCAAATAGCTAATACAGGGGATGTGTGCCGAGCACACGCATTATAAGTCAAATTTATTTGCGTTTTGTCAATCAAATTGTATTTTGATTTTTAATTAAAACATCACCAATACAAATACAATTTCTGTGACAAAAGTCAAAAGTTTCACTTACTATGCGCGTGCACCGCACACACGTTTTTTTTTTTTAGGTTGGTTCCATTTTAGGAATTTTTTATTTTCTAGAAACATAATGAATGTAAGGTGTCAGAGTTTACAGAAGGAAGACTGTGGGATTTGCTTCAAAGCTGGAGAAATTACTAATAGGTCAAAACGCAACTGTCCATTTTAGGTTGCAGGAGGGCAGAGCAAGTCCAGCTACAAAGCAGCCTTTCTGATTTGTTGAAGTTTGGGGTAATAAAAAGGAAATCCCTCCTAAGATAGCATCGAACTCCAGAACACCTTTAAAAAAAAAAATGGCCAAATATCCGTGGCATGAGGGTTTGTACAATCTTTATCTAAGGTTATGTGGTGATTACAGTCTGCTCAAAGCGGCAGGTACATTGTTGGCCTTGCTCTGTCTTTTGTTTGCACGGTTCCATCATTAGTCAGGCAGCTAAATGCAAGTATCTGCTATGCATGAATCCAGTGTTCCTTGTAGAAGAGCTATACAGTACTCCTCCTCCTTTTTAACAAGACCGCTACATTTGCAGGCAATTTCATCTTTCTTTCCTCCCCAAAATAACATTTTCACATTCGCGACTGTTGTATAAAAATTAATCTATTTTCTTCAGATCCGTTTAATTTGAATGTTATTACAAATGATCATTGTTCACTTAAAACTAATAAGGCTGTCATCATTAGCTAAACAAAATCTCTGCGTATATAACCATTTACTGTCTTATTACAATAGGGATGAAGTGACGATTGTTAAAGCACTCTACGAAATGTGGTTACTATAGAGACCTAGTGTAAAAAATGTTTAAAAATACATATATTTGTCTGGTTTTTTTTTAGAAAAAGTGTAACGTGTTGTACATGTCGTTGCCATTAGCTCCTCTGGACCTGGGAGGGACTCGTCCTTTTTGAAAGTTCTCGCCACCTGCTATAAACCTGCATTTCTCCAGCACACACATGGACATTAGAACTCGACCATTGTAAAAGACACAATACAATCAATCGGAGAGTGACAAGGGCAGAGGGGTATTGTGACTGGAGACAGAGGGGGTAATGGCAGAGAGCCCTCAGCAGGGTATGGAGAGAGCCCTGTGGTTCCCTCAATTAGTCACGCTGACTTTCCAGGGAATTCACAACGGGGAGGGTTGGTGGAATTGCAAAAATGTTTTGCTGCTCCTCCAAAACCACAATGTGCAACTTAGATGGGGGGCGGGGAGGAGGAGGTATTGCATGCAGCAGTCTGACTCAGTCCTGTGCGGCTTCTAGCAGCAACAGCCCACACGCACTCCGTGCTGTCAGATTACACCCTGCTGCCACTACCAGTATTACGTTGTTGATGGGATTCCAGTGCTGATAAAGCAGGTGCTTTGCTAGTGTACGCTACGTCACTGTTAGCAGCGCTCATCTGAAACTCTTCCTTAAAATCTCTTTGTGCAACGTGATTTGGGGCTTTGCTTTTCAGGGAAGCAGATAATTACCGTAGTAATTACAAAGGCTATTCGTTGCTGTGAAGACTCTGTTTTGGCTTTAGAAGTATTTAGCAGCATGGTTTACCTTTTTGAAGCTTTTTATTCATTTGATCACTGTATATTAGAATAGAAACTGAAACGATTAAAATTGCCTTTGTATCTTTGAATGTATACCATACATCTTGGGTTGGGCAAGCAAATTAATGGATATGTCTGATCCTAGTATTAAAGTATAAAGACTTGCTGAACTCCATTCCGTTTCCAATGTTTTTAATTCAAATATATTGCTGGCCCAATTACAGTTCGTGTTGAATCAGCTTTGCTGTGGGATTTTAATATCGTGCACGCTGTTTTAGGAAGAACATTTACTATATAATGCTGAAGTTGTATGTTTTGCTGTACATAGAATTTGTATTTGGTGATGCGAGAAGTATGTTGACAATGGGGTTTGGTCAAAGGCCTCCTACTTTAAAGACGGGCATTCTGCCCTCGATAATGCTTATTCCAATTTTAAATAAGATGTTAGGAACTTGTCTGCTTTATGAATGACAGTAGTAAGACTGAAGAACAGTTGCTTATCTATTTATTTCTGTTTTCACAGGTACATGCATTGATCGTCATGTCTGAAAAGGAGTATTGTGTTTTCTACTGAAAAACAAACAAACCGCGGGTCCTACAGACCTAAGCGTGTTATAGACTGTGGGTTGTAGGATGGATAGCACCCAAACGGATTTTACAGGTCCGAGTCTCTTTACAGACCTAACCTGTCAGGGAAGGATTCAAAGTGTGGGCAAAGGAACATTGAACCAGGAAATACGGAAAATGTACCCATTGCGTGGGCGGCTGTCCCCAACCATGAACGAGAAAACCTGCACCGTGGTTCTTACAAGACTAGAGGATGTGACTGGATCAAGCGTCCTGGAGAGTCAGGGTGGGGCCACAGCAAGCATCTCTTGCTGGGTGGATGACTTTGGCACTCTAAAAGTTCATACTGGGCTTCCTTCACAAACTCAAAGGAGCAGTTTGAAAAGGGAAACCTTCTCAAGGGTCTCTTCTGGGATGGATCCTTGCCGGGAAATCCCTGAGCCCAGAAAACGAAGACTAGCTTCTCTCAATGCAGAAGCAGTGAATAACCTGCTGTTTGGGAGAGGAGATGTTTTTTCTGCACGAAGAGTTCGGAAAGATTTTGGCAAAGTTGGTGAGAATTGCAAGTCCGTGGGAGATTGGTCTTCTTTAAAAAAGCCAGAACGTCAGCCGTTTAGGAAAAAGAGCAGACCGAAATGCATCACCTCAGATCGGATACCGGAGGTCGTCTTTGACGACAATGTGAAGAGAGAGAATAGTGGAGTTGCGTATCCTCCCGTTCCAAAGAGATTGGCAAGTCTAAATGCAGTGGCATTTCTGAGGCTCACCAACGAGAAGGACCATCCTCTGAAGCAGAGGAGCAAATCAGATGGAGACGATGGCCGGTCTACAAGCAGGTGTTCCAAGTCCAAGTTAAAATCAACCAGGTCCAACAAGAAGAGCTGCATCAAGTCCAAAAAGGAAATGTTGCATAAGAAAGCGGAGGAACCGCATGGCTGGCCAGGGGCACCCAATGGGGGATTTCTGAAACCAGAGCGTCGCGACACTTCTAGGTCCTTGAGGAAAACTGAGGGCGTCCACGTGGAACAGTCTTCCAACTACCATGACGGCTCAGAAGCCTTGTACCACAGACTGCCTTTACTAATGGGGGGGCAAGCTTCAATGAAGCCGGAGTATGGAAGACCAGGTGAGAAGTCTCCCACTCCTAAGCAGGAGTTTCAACAGCCCTCCTTCCCAATGCAGCAGCTTCACCACCTGCCTGTCCCAGGCAGCCCCACAGATTGTACCTGTCTGTACGACTCCTCCGAACTAACTCATTTGGGTGGGACTTGCGTTTCTTATGGCCAAAGTGGATCACCGTACAACGGCTACTCTGATTTCTCCATGTACCCGAAAGACCAAGTGTTTTTCTCCGCCAATGACCTGTGAGGAACTCTTGATTTCACAGAGCTCCTTACCTTCCAGTGGAACATTTCAGCATCTGCCATGGTGCAAATCCCGGTATTTTGGAGAAGACCCTGGGACAAATATGGACAGCCTTTGTGGGGTAATGAGGCTGCCTCTTGGCAGGGTCAATAATATGCACAAAGGACGTCATTGCTATCCATACAAGAAGCCTTTCACTGCAGGTATGTACTTGACACACTCTGACTAGTTGATATTTCGTGCTCTCCTTACTACTTTGCTTTGGTAATGGTGTAGTTTGTACTTCAAAGTTCTAGTCGCTGTGTCAGTTGTGGAGGTACGTTGCAGGTTGTGATGCCTTTTACAAGACAATAAAGAATTCTTAATGTATGGATGTATAGTGAACAGAGCAAGGTTGGCCAACTCTAGTCCTCAAGAGCTACCAACAGGTCAGGTTTTCAGGATATCCCTGCTTCAGCAAATGCGGTGCAATCTTTGAAAGAGCCACCTGTGCTGAAGCAGGGATACCCTGAAAAGAGCTACGAACAAGTCGGGTGGAGGGCTGGAGTTTGCTGCACCTGGTGCAGAGCCTTGCAAACCTTGCAGGTCCCTCCTTTAAGTGTACTTTGGCAACGGTGCCAGATCTTTTGTGTGTGTCATTGCATGAAATGTTTTCCTTGTAAACAAACGGGCAGCATTTGAAGAAAGGGAATATTTTTTTCAGTGTTTACTTTCAGCTTTTGTTAAAGCAGCAGTCCACACTGATCGCCATGTGATCACATTAAAACAGCAGTCTGAGCTGGTGGCTATTTACTCTCTGCTTGCCCATTCCAAAACTACTGTTAGATTTTAAATGTGATGCTCTGCTCAGGAGACAGACACGTTAGATAAACGAGGTGTCCGGGTGGAGCTCTCCCCAGAGCCCAGTTCAGCCTAAAGGTCACTATGTTGGCCTCAGAAACCAGAGTTTTTAAGAAAATCATTGTTTTTAAAACTATAACAAAAAAGCAGGGCGCAGGATACTAACATAATGAATTAAACTCTTATTGGGTGGGGGTAGGGAGCATTGCTGCTTTAATGTATTGCAATTCTGTAGAATACTGCTATCCAACGTGCGTCTGTACCTTTTTTAAGCTGAGTGTCACATCGGCATTTTACTTAATAGAAACTTGGCCAATAACAGTAATGTCACCTAAAAGAAAATGTCATTTTCTTGGTGTCCTTGATACTTCTGAATGTCTCTGTACCGTGTGTTCTATGAATTGCATTCTTTTACAGGCTGCATGTTCCGCCTGCATATTTATTGTATAAAGCTGCCTTCTCCATGCTATTCAATAAGGTTTCTGTTATCACCCGTCTCAATCGGCAGGGGGGAGGGACGACGACTGTAGTTTTATAAAAAATGAACATAAAACCTAAATTAATATGGCTGCCAAGCACCCCTCACTTAGTGGAATCATTGGATTTCAAATCATCTTTGGTAAACTCAGGATTAGACAACATCTCTGATATGACCCTTTTGTAACCTGCATGGAAAACAGCTGTGTGCTTCCTGCTGGGGTGGATCAAGCGCAAATGAGCAGTAGGAGTTGCCATGTGACCACTCTACGGCAGGCTTTGGGCCTTTTACAACAACATAAAAATCATCTAGGTAAAAAAAAAGTGTATGAATCTGCTTTTAATGGGCATAAATTGTAGCTCACCTTTTAAAGGTAGGTCATTTTTATGAGAAACGGCTCCTTTTAAGCAGCATAGGATGGTACTGCTGTATTGTGGTGTTTGTCACATATTACTGCTGAAAGGAGATAAAGATAAATTGATCTTTGATAAATCGTTGCAGCTATGGATATTAAAACAACATTTCGTTCAAAAGCCTGTTTAAAAAATTAGTTATGTAGTATTAGATAATTATAATTAGTATTAGATATTTACTGCATTCATTTTTATTTCATTTTTTTTTTAAAATCCACTCTTTGTGCCATTTAATAATTGTTGGTACGCTTCCTTGGGCTACAACAACTAGTTGGGATGCCCCACCATTTCCTCTTGACATAGGCCGCCATGTGGCTGCATGCCCTGGGACGCCTGCTCTGCGATTGGCAGCTTAGGTAATTGCATTGCCATAAAGGCGAGACGAAATGCCCCTTTATATACCTCCATAAACAAGCACATTTGAGATTTAGTGGTGAGGACGGATACCACAGTGATTTAGGTGCGACTAGTTTCACACCCACCATAGGTCTAAGCAGGGTGCTCATAATGCAATGTGTCCTACAGATTCCTGTTTCTTTACATCAGGGGCGGCCAGCTCCAGTCCTCCAGGGCCACCAACAGGTCAGGTTTTCAGGATATCACTGCTTCAGCACAGGTGTCTCAGTCAAAGACTGAGCCACCTGCGCTGAAGCTGGGATATCCTGAAAACTTGACCTGTTGGTGGCTCTTGAGGACTGGAGTTGCCACACTTGCTATACATTCTCCTCTCTTTCCACACATACAGTACATGGTGTGTGTCAGAAGACCTTAAAATTATCTTTCGAAAAAGTGGGAGCGGGTAGCACCACTACTGATGCAGGGTCCTTAAAGTTAAGGGGTTATAGAAAGTAGCACACGCTGTGTAGTTACCAGGTTAGGCAGCGGCATGCAATGCGTTGCTTGCTTCACTGGCAGGTAAGGAGTTAATGGCCTTTTACGAAAAAACAACGTAGTTGGAAAAGGCAAGGAGATATCTCTGCACCCTTTAAGTGCCAGCGAGGTTGGGCGAGCCCTCCTCTTCCGGGCAGAAAGCCCATGACGTCGCTACTATGTCACGGGGGCCCCTGGAGTGCCGATCCTCAACATGTGGCTACGTCCCAGGGCACTCGGGTGCATACAAATAATGGCGAGCAACGTGGCTGGCTTCTGTAACCCCATTTGCCGGCCAAGCTGGAGAAAGACCCACTTGTAACAGTTTATTTGGGGATTTGTACCTTTCCCTTGCATCTTTCTGGTCACGCTCCTCCAATAATGTCTTAGGCTGCGCTTACAGTGCCGGCTACGGATGACGTCTCCTGTCTCCGTAGTCCAAGCGAAAGTTGTAATTTGCGTTTGGAGACGTCTCTAGCTACAAGAGGAGTGACAGAAGGCAGAGGGGCGGGGACAAGAGCAAGGGGGAAGGCAGAAATGGAGAGGATTGTAATTTCTGTTTGTATGCTGAATTTACAGTACTTTTACTTTAAATTACGGGAGGATTTACTATTTTAAAGTTGTTCACACACACTCACACTCACTCAGAGCCGCCAACAGAAATCATGGGGCCCAGGACAAATGAAAGGAACAGGCCCCCCCTCCCCCCCCCAACCCATAGCGCACCTACCACGGAATTTTTTTTTTTTAGCATACAACTTTTACTTAACCCCCCAATACATATAAAAATACAACCCCAATAATATAAAACGCTGCACCCCGGTGCCGGGTCTCTCGGCAGCGGCGGAAGTCAGCTGGGCTAGGCTTCCGCCACGCCGGCGTGAGAGCGAGGCCCGGCGCGCACACGAGCAGGCCATTGTGGGACTGAGAGGTGCCTCAGCGGGGCAGGGCCGGCAGCAACTGCTGTGACCTGCAGCCGGGCCCCTGCCACCCCCCGCAGTTCCTTTCATTTGTCCTGGGCCCCATGATTTCTGTTGGCGGCCCTGATCTCACAATCACACACACTCACACAATCCCACACACTCCCCCCCCACACACACACTCCCCCCCCCCCCCCCCCCACACACACACACTCCCCCCCTCCCCACACACACACCCCCCACCCCACACACACCCCCCCCCCCCACACACACACACACACACACACACACACACACACACACACACACACACACACACACACACACACACACACACACACACACACACTCCCCCCCCCCACACACACACACAATCCCCCCCCCCCCACACACACACAATCCCCCCCCCCCACACACACACACTCCCCCCCCACACACACACACTCCCCCCCCCCCACACACACACACTCCCCCCCCCCACACACACAACACTCCCCCCCCCACACACACACACACACATAACCCCCCCCCACACACACACACACACATAATCCCCCCCCCCACACACACACACACAATCCTCCCCCACACACACACAATCCCCCCCCCACACACACACAATCCCCCCCCCACACACACACACACACACAATCCCCCCCCCCCCACACACACACAATCCCCCCCACACACACACACAATCCCCCCCACACACATAATCCCCGCGCGCACACACACTCACACACTCACACACTCACACACTCACACACTCACACACTCACACACTCACACACTCACACACTCACACACTCAATAACTCAATAACTCAATAACTCAATAACTCAACTCAATCTCACACACACACACACACACACACACACACAATCCCCCCTCCCACACACAAACACACAAACACACATTCACACAATCACACACTCACAATCCCACACAAATAGACACAATCACACACGCACTCACACTCACACACACTCACACTCACACACACTCACACAATCACAACCCCCTCACTCACAACAATCCCCCCTCACTCACACTATCCCCCCCTCACTCACACTATCCCCCCTCTCACACACACACACACACAATCACCCCCCCCCCCTCTCTCTGCACTCACAAACCGACACATTCCCCCTCTCCCTGCATCAGAAGCTATCTGATTGGTTACAGCCTGTCACATGAGGAGACAGTCTCTACAAAAATCAAATTCTACTGACTACAAAGATTCATGTCTCTTCGTCGCGCATACTATAAGTGCATGCTACAGATTCAATGCATTTGTTTTGAAGCGACGTCGCGTCGCCGGCACTATAAGCGCAGCCTTATTATTGCGGGAGAAATGGATGTCAAACCATGTATTTCTTTGCGTTGCACACCTCTCTGACACCAAAGGGATTAATTTCCTACTATTTTTCTGCTGGTCGGATATACTTTAGGAGCACGATTTTCATATATTCCTCTGAGCTTCCATGTTAATGCACAAGCAATGAATGGAGGTTTTATCCTCCTTGTCTCTTACTGCATCGTTTATCTGCAGCGTGCCACTCACACCTACACATTCATACACTGCCCTGACAGACCCAGCGAAGAAGCCTTTCACAATCCACACCGCACTGAAATATATTGCTCCAGGAAGGACTTCCCAGTCCTTCTTTGGAAAATGCCCCTGAAACTTTGGAAGGGTTTTGTGACTTGTATACATCACGTGAAGTCTCACGTAGGACCAAAGCGAACTGGTGATGTATCTAATAAGCTGCAAATAAAGTATGTTAATAACCTCATTTAATTTTTTTAATTTTTTTTAATTTTTTTTGAGGTTTAGCCTGGAAAAGCAAGCTGGAGTTCAGGGTGTTTTTCGAACAGCTCTGTGATCTGACCAATGTTTCTCACCCAGCTGTCTTTCCTAATTGGGTCTTCGGCATAAATCTGAGCAAATAACCATTCCATTGTAAAAAGCCTTTCAAATGTTTTAAAAATACATGCACTTGGTCTTATATCGCTTACCAATATTTATAACCTCTCTAACTGCCAAAATGACATGTATCATGCTCTGTCAGTAAAAAGTTAACCCATCAATGAAATCCGCTCTATTAGACCTTAGACGCAGCAATCTGCACTTTTTTTAAAATAGTTTTTGATTTTCATTATATTAAATGGTGCTCCTCCCCTCCCAATGTTTTGTTCTATTTCTTTAAGCACAGGACATGCTTAGGGAGCGAGATACTAACATTAGTGAAACTTGTATCTGCTTCTGGTAGGGGGGGGGGGAGCGGCAGGGGGGGGGGGGGGAACTACTCCAGTCTGTGCTGAAGCAAGGACTTATTGAGCTGCCTGTGCTGATGCAGGGATAGCCTAAAAACCTGACCTTTTGGTGGGGGGGAGGGGGGGGAACTTGAGGACTTGAATTGAGCACCCCTGGGCTATACAGGACTTACAGTGGCTGCTCCCATTGAACAATACAGCTCCGCACACTGTGCTATTGTCAGAGCTCTTTGCTCATCCCTGCACTGACAAAGTAGCTAATTTTCCTGATTGCTGCAAGGAAAGAGACGCTTACATTTGAATGAATGATCCCAGGGTTTATCCTCTTGTTATAGCTGTGTCACAGTAGGACTATTATAATGAGACTGTCGCTTACAATCAGGATTTTACTTGTCTCGCAGTTTGGATCTGCTACTCTGGTTATATGTCCGACGGTTTGCAGGTTGGGGCAGCAGAGGGATTACTCACGGGACAGAGCTACGCACTCACGGACAGGGGTTAGCGCCTACTGCATAATGCAACCAATCCAGATCGTGGAAAGTACCCCTCCCTTTGCAACTTGCCCGCCTCCCACTGTGCCCTTTTGAATCTCCCACGGCATCCCAGGGTGAATAAAACCCCTGCTGAAAAACACTGTTCTAGTTCATTAGTGGGCATTGGGGGCTGCACTCATGCGGGCTACACCCTGTCTTCCCCCGGCACCAAAGCAGCCCTCCTATCTCCCCAGTGCAGAGGGAGCAGAGATGTTGCTTTTATGGATCACAGCTTCTCCCCACTCCCTCATCTGCTTAATGAGTGCGCTGATGCATACTATACTGCCCCCTAGACCCCTGTGCTAATCACCAGTTTCCAGTGTAAGAAGAGGATCTGGGCAGTCTTCAACAGCGCGGCTGCGTGTGCATATTATTTATTTATTTATTTTGTGAGGCCTGCACAAGCGGCCTTTGAAATATTTTGCCTATCACTGGTCTAGTTATTCCTGGCCTGATTGTGCTTTCTGCAGGTCTGTGCAAACTGTGATTGTTCCAGATCAACCAGGACATTTGGTAGTTTTATTAAAAAAAAAAAAAAAAAAAAAAGCCAGAACTAATTTGTTCTAAGAATATCATCTGAGCAGTATCTAGCCACTGTAGTGAGTAGTGATTAGAATGAGGGGAAGTTAATGAGAAGATTTATTGATGACGAAATAAAGTGAGAAATCTGACCATGTAATTTTCTCCTGTTTTAATGTATCTGAACCACGTCGTTACCCGAGACCAGCATTGCTTTGTTCTTCTAATGGTCAGAAGCCTACTGCTAAATATACAAATATCACAGAAAATACTGTTTGTTTCAGAGAGAGAAGTGCTAGAACAAGTTTATGCTTTGACCTGGAGGTTGAGACTCCGGGGAAATGTGAGGAAGTATTTCTTCATGGAGCGGTTGGTGGGTTTACAACACGTCAAGGTAGGGATGCTAAACTCCAGTCCTCCAGCTCCCCCAAGAAGTCAGGTTTTCCGGAAATCCCAGCTCAGCCAAAGTCTGAGCCACCTGGGCTGAAGCAGGGGCTGAGCCACCTGGGCTGAAGCAGGGGCTGAGCCACCTGGGCTGAAGCAGGGGCTGAGCCACCTGGGCTGAAGCAGGGGCTGAGCCACCTGGGCTGAAGCAGGGGCTGAGCCACCTGGGCTGAAGCAGGGGCTGAGCCACCTGGGCTGAAGCAGGGGCTGAGCCACCTGGGCTGAAGCAGGGGCTGAGCCACCTGGGCTGAAGCAAGGATATCTTGAAAACATGACCTGTTGGGGGAGGGGGGGAAGGAAAGAGAGAGAAATGTGTTATCGAAGAAAAAAAAAATAGGAAAGTTTAGGTATAGAAAATGGGACTGGCTAACTTTTATATAGCATACATCTTACCACTGATGGAAAAATCCCTGGTGCTTAATGTCCCCTGGCGCCGGTGCTGTGCGCCGTGCTGACCCGTCAGTCACTGCCACGCCGCTTAATGGGAGGGGTGGCGGAGAGCAACAAGAGATGCGTGAGGACTGAGGGCGAAGCTAGTCGGAGACTCCAGTACTCTGCCCTCCTCCGTGCACACAGTGGCTGGGGAGGAGGGGGAAGGGTGTCTGTGTGAGACAGGGGGTTGTGAGGGTGTCCCACATAACATCACCACCGGCGGAGAGGGGTGGCCAGAGCGCCCCGGGACAAAACACTGGCTCCTAAGTATGTAATATTTTTGTCCACCCCATCATCCTCGTTGTGGCAGTTTTTCTGGAGTAGAGCCACCCGGAGGATCGGCGTTTCTAACGATCACTAGCGCAAGTGATCGCAGGATTCTGTCTTATATTTAGGTCTGACCACTATAAGGTCATTCTCCTGTGCACCCAGGAAGTTGACGAGTTTACCGTTACATATGGTACACAATACGTTTATTATTGATCACTGAGTGCTGAATGACTCCTGACTTAATGGCAGCTTCTCGGGGAGGGCGGTGAGTTGTGTTTTTTTTTATATGGATAAGGAAACAAGAAACTGATATATGAATGCAATGTTCAGAATTAAAATATAAGGATCGTGTTCGCAAAGCATCGCTTATCCACACAAGTCTGAGTAATTCGTGCTGGTGTTTTTTTACCTGCTTGTTTCCGCAAAGATGGAAGGATTAAGCCTTTCTTTTTTTGCTAACGATATAATATTAATATGGCTGTTTCTCCTTTTTTTTTTTTCCCAGAAGGGTACAAATCTCTAGACCAGCTCAGCTTAGCGATCCCCACAGCAGGGCACCCTGTGTCTCCTGCTCACCCACTCTCAGGATGCCCAGCCCCAAGTGTCCCGCCTGCTGCCGAGCCTGTCCCTTACCTGCAAACCGCCAACGCGGAAACTCACACTTTGGTTATGCTGAAGACGGCTCGGGAATGCCCTCAGAGCTCCAAACCCCCCAGCGGCTCCAAATCTGGTGTACGGAACACAACAGGCTGTCTCCATGCAGCCCACGGCAAGACCAGCAAAAACCACAGCCATCCAAAACAGCAGCGCATCAGCAGGAGGAGAGCTACCAACGGCTGGACGCCCCTGGGGACCGCTTGTGAGAAGGTAGTCTATGTGGTGGTAAGTGTACATTCGGGCTCCTCCCTCTGGCTATATAATGGGGACATTTAATAGTGTTGACATAATGCACAAACTTTTGGGGAGGTCTCTTTGTCGGTGCACTGAGAACTGCTGGTAGCGTGACTCGGCTTTGGGGACCGCTGAAAGGGTGAAGCCGTTGTATCCTCCAATTTTAATTTAAAAAAAAAATTTTTTTTTGTTTACTAATGCATCTTTTTTTTTTTTTTTTTGTCTCCGCACAGAATGAACCGGAGCCAGCACTCCGCAGGAGCTACCAGGCGGTGGAGAGAAATGGGGAGATCATCAGGGTTAGAGACACCGTTCTTCTAAAATCCGGTCCCAAGAAAAATTCCCTGCCCTACGTGGCAAAAATCTCGGCACTCTGGGAAGAGCCCAAGACTGGTACGCAAAAATAAATCCCCAGCCCCTTATTGATTTGGTTTTGGCCTTGTCTAAAACCAGCGTATTTTGGCTGTTGTACTCTCCGCTGTCAGAGGGACCTGCAGCACATTGCCGGGTTAAATAATTTTCAGGAATCCTGTAGAGCAGGGGTGTGCGCAAACTCTTCTCCCTGCGCCCCCCTGCCTGCTCTCACACCTTCTCCTCTGTCATGCGATGTCATGTGACCCTGCGTCGCTGGAAAGTTGAGGTAAGTAAAGTTACAGAGGCCTCGCACGATCCCCGGCATTTCATTTAAATACCTTCGGAAAAGCGCAGGGCCTTTGTAACCACCGCGATATTTCAGGGGGGGCGCAGCAGTTGCCGGGGGCTCGTGCGAGGCCTCTGCAACATCCCTTACCTTGTCTTCGACGATGCATTGCCATGGCAAATGATGCCGAATACCAGGTAAGGAGGGGGGGGGGGGGGGGGGCACAATGGGGAAAGTTTGTGTAGCCGTGCTGGAGAGCACAAGAATTTTTCTTTTCTTTTTCCCTTTGAAAAATTTGGTGCTGTTTATTTTCATTTCTTGTACCCCCGTATTGCATTTGTTTTAAGATAATTGGTTACCAATACTATTAAGTGACGCATGCATGATTTGCAATACCCAGGTGCTGAATAACTTTGCCTAAAATGGTTACAAACGCATTTAATTCCGTTCTTTATTAATGAAGAAAAGCGAGTCCCACAACTGAATGAATAAGCATTTTTGAACTTACAATTACAAATATATGAATTATTGTGAGCGTACTGTCTTCAGTGCCCAAGAACATGCAATGGGTGTGTATTTTAACTAGAATTGTATTTGATGTTAAAAGATGCAAACACATGGTCTGACTGTTGTATTATTTATACATTTATTATTTATCCAAGCCTGTGACTGTTGAACACCTTTTTATAATGTAATTCCATTTTACCCTCTAATGGCAAATTATTTTTTCGGAATAGGAAATTTCATAAAGTTAAAGTCCATTAATAGAACTTTAAAGATAATTATATCCCTAATTCTAACAGTTACAGATAATTAGGGAATAATAAAAGAAGGCATTAAATAGAAGTGGTCGTGTTAAAAGAAGGGACAAATTGCTTTCTACAATACTGTAAGAAACGTGTTCAGAGGTACGCAATAGAGACAGTTTAAAGTGAAACTAAAATTAGGCTTTATTGCACCTGTCCCTTTAACACAGCTAAATATTTAGATGAAGCGAAAGAAAACCTACTCCACTTTGGAGAATATCTACACATGTAGACCAGCCCTCTCTAACTGGGTGGTTAGCTAAGCTAATTACCAGCCCCAAATATATATACACATTTATACATATATAGGAGTCCCAAAAGAAAGTCTTATCTGTCTCCTGTAGCTGTAGGGGAAGGCTTCTCTGCTCTCCTGGGTCAGCATCCTTGTGTGCCAAGGCAATGTCTGTCCAGGTTTAGAGGTCTGGTCTCCTTGTCTTGTTATCAGCATACAGTTCAGTCCTTCTGCAGCTCAAGACATCTGTTCCTCTGGTCAGTTCAATGTGGACTAAGGAAAAATCTGTCTGTCCTTCCTTGGTTCAGCCCCCAATTGTGAGACTAAGGAATCCTTTTCCTGTGTCTCAGAGCAGGCTTTTTCTGACAGAGCTGTGATTAGGCAGGTGGAGTTGATGGATTTCACACCAGCAATTAACCAGCACACTGCTGGATTAGAGGCAAGTTGCTTTAACAGAGAAGTCCCTGTTACAGACACTTTGAAACATTGTGTCGTCGTAATTATGTCCAAATCCGGGCACTGCCCAATGTGAGTGACTTAGATTGCTAGCTCTCTGGGTTAGAGCCTCATTATGTATGGCGCTGTGTGTGATGGTAGATCTGTTTAGGAATAATATAGTAATAGTTTGTATTTCTTTTGCCAGGTGAGCTGATGATGAGTCTTTTCTGGTATTACAGACCGGAGCACACTCAGGGGGGGCGCAATCCCAGCATGCACCAGGTGAGTGACAGATGGAAAAACTTTCTTTGCCATATATAGACCCGCTAGTAAATGTGCGTTTCCACCCAGCAGCACTCGCAGGCTTTGCAGCTTGTCAACTTTGTCTGCCATATATTTAAATGCCATTTAACGTGAGATCCGTTTAACTTACCAAATTAAGCTGCAAATATTTGACATCAATATTTTTATTGAGCTGTAAAGAGAGAATAGTGCTCTATCAGAGGCCCGTGTCCATATTTCTTCTTTTGTTGTGTCCGAAATCATCACAAAATTGCAAATACTGCAGATTCTACTATTTAAAGTTCAGGTAATCACTTTTTTTTAATAAGAACTTAATATTTGGGGAAATTGCTGCTTTAACAGGTGATGTGCTGCACTTTAGTGAATTCATCTATAAATGCAGTGCACTGTTATATATATATACATCTTTTATACCATATATACATAGATCATATATCAATCAATCATTTGTTTTTAACCCTTGTCAGAGGCTTGTGCAGCAATATGTAGCAGGGGAGAGAATGTTAAGCAGGCTTAGGATCTCCGAAATTAGGCACCGTGAATCTTGTTGTTTTTCACGAACACATTGCTGCATTAACCCCTTGTGCCCTCTGCAGAATGAGATCTTCGCATCGCGCCATCAAGATGAGAACAGTATTGCCTGCATTGAGGAGAAGTGCTATGTGCTGACCTTTGCAGAGTACTGCAGGTAGGTGGCGCTGTTGTGACACCGTTCTTCACTACCACATTATCCTTTAAAGCTGCAGTTCAAGCAATATCCTACATGCGTATTTTTTTTTAGTCAGTTCTGTACTATGAGAAAATACTTGTAGCATTTAAAAAAAAAAAAAAAAAAAAAAGTAAAGACATATTTTTTTATGTATTCAAATGTAACAGGCATTTTTGTTCCTATAGTAACCATATACAATGTCACACCCCCTTCTCCTTCTGAAACTGCATCACCTTTTTGAGCCCTGCCCTCTCTAGCAGTGAACCAATTAAATCTAGTGCAGCCTGGTCACATGATCTTCCTCACAGAACTTTGCCTGTCAGTGCAGCAGAAGAGGACCCAGGGTGCATTTAGTGAACCCCGAGCTGAATTTCAGCGATCGATTACAGGAGAACGGATCGATCAGCAACTTGGCTAGTCACTCGGTGTATTGATGCATATACTGAATGAAGAAAAAAAAAAGAAACAGCTTTAAAGGAGGCATCCCTCCTAGGCACAAATGGAACTAATTCCAGTTTAACGGGTCTCATCTGGGTAATTGGTAAGTTTGGGTATAACAAGGTGACACCTATAAGTATGTTTAATGTATTTTATAGCGAGACCTAGGAGTGGTTTCATTTCCTCTGGCTGCTTCTTTTTGTCTGATGTCCTTGTGTGATCAGCAGCAAGTGCTCAAGGGCTGGCTGGCCAGGGGGCAAACCCGATCACCTGTCTCAAGAATCTAGCAGCCCGCACACAATACACAGACGAATGCACACCAGATACATTCACCTTATGCCCATAGATGCACACACCAGATACACGCATCATATACATATATCAGGTGTACACAGCATGCATGTTCCTATTACATACACCCTACATGCACACAGCACAGCACCACTGTCACGGTAGCTTGTGACAGGGTATAATATACACCAAATATCTGGGTTGAATTGAACACGACTTAGATATAATAAATATAGTTTATTCCTTAAAGAAGGAGAACACACAAGATGATACAAATAACAGACAAGAAATGGACACTTAAGGGTTGGACAATGAAGCAATCAGGTACAGGATTGGCAATTCATTCAGCCATACAGGTTCAAATAAAGACACTGGGCATAGAGCTTACACTCCTTTTATATGGAGTTTCACACATATACCCTGGCATTGTGTGCAAGTCATTGGAGGACAATTATCTGCACCCAATCCCTCCTTGCCACCTCACCTGAGAGGCAAAGTAATACCTGCCCACTGGGTGGGCCTTATTCTAATCAGGGGCTCATTTCCCTAGCCCCCCTCCCACAAGACCGGCATCTGAAAGTCTGCTTGGGACAGGAAAACTTTTGTCTTCAGGTGTGAAACACAACACTTATCATAAAGTACCCACATCCTGCTTTCCTTTGTGCTAGCATGCACAAGCAGGGTGGGGGAGCCTTTGATCAGGGGGTTTATTGTAGACCACTTGTCTCCCCCCTGAGCATTAACATACCATATGGGCTCTGGGCTTTTATACCAGACCCAAAATACAATACTTTCTTTAATATCTACACATATTAAAATAATCTGTTCTGTGGGTCTGAGCGTGCTGAAATTTGCCAGGTCCTCATGCCGGAGGACCCTTGCCACAGTGGCCAAATATCAGACTTACACGCCCCCCAGAACCGGAGATACAAACATACAGTTTAAAAGCACATTACAAAAGTGGCTTTTTTCTGCCATGCAAGTCAATGGCAGAAACCTAAACTTTACCATTACCCTGTCTCCGTTCTGTTGCCCCGAGAGGGTCGCTATTTGCCATGCAATCCTGCCGGAACTAGGACTACATGGTGAACGAATCTCAGCCCTCTAGGTTGAACAGAACCGGAGTTATGGGTTCCAGGTTTCTGTTCATTCTGACTTAGCCGGTTTTTCCACGCGACTTCCCTCCATTAAAATCAATAGGGCCGGCGCCTCCATAGGAAATGCATGGACCGGCACCGCCATAGGATTCAATGGGACCTCCGCTACCATTTGAAATACATGGGACACACACACTTTTTCACACTTAACCCTACTCCGTTCGGTTGAGGGGAGAGGGCTGGAAATTGCCACGCAGTCATGCCGGAGCAGTGTCTACATCCTTGCCAACTCCCAACCCTCGGGTACCCACGGAACCAGAGTTATAGGTTTTCAGTTTACCCTGTTTCACACTTGTGAGAGTACAGACATTCTCTACTCTGCCCCTTAACCAGGCAGTCTCCTCAAAGAGCAGCTCATGACCTACATGGGAAACACCTGGTAACACAGTATCCATTCTAATGCAACATTGTTACCCTTTTATGCAGGATTGTTCTATTTAGCACTGTTTATGTGCTTTTTGTACCATAAATATATATACATTTATTATGTTTCGTTGATACAATTTTTATTAATAATCTCTGTCTATATGTCCTACTAAAAATGTCATTGTGTGAACTCTTGCGCTGGTTTTTTCTTTATGTATCTATATTTATCATACAGGGACACACCGTCCATGCACTATATATGTATCGGTGGTTTTCAACACTTTTGTTTTTGGTTACTGGAACCCTATAATTACATTGTGACATTCTGAGGAACCCCAACCCTCTCTCATAGCGCGTCTGAGATCAGATGCATTTAAGGAACCCCAACTCTCTTAATAGTGTCAAAAAAACAAACAAAGCGCACAACACTCATCGTGAAAAATGTAATAAACTATGTTTATATATAAGGTGTTTCAAGGTTATGCGTACATCAAGGTAGATTAATCACGCATAGAGCCACAGAGTGGCAGTTACCAGCGTCTGCAACCAGGAACCACCAGAGCTTCACTCTCCTTTCCACCTACAGGTAGGTGAAATGCCAGATAATTGATGACTCTGCCACAGTCTCAATGTCCTGTAAATAGCGTCAATACGCTTAGTGGATCCTGGGAAGCGGTTGTCCTTTGCTCGCAAGTAGTACACAGGTTCCTCTGCAGACCTCACTGTGTTTCCCGATCAGTCAGGCAGCGTGACGGTGTGGTCCCGCGGGCCCTTCTGTGACGTCAGAGCGCCCGCTCTGCTTTGAGTAACAGCGTCTGCCAGTAATGATTCAGACCTCACTTAGCAACCACAGAGGCAGGCAACAGCGCGGCACATGCGCAGAAGAGGAAATCAACTCGGTGTTCAGCAAACCGTTTGACAACAATAAAATACACCTTGGAATATGAATAATAAAAATATATAGGTTGAATGGTATCTCTCCTACGCGGCGGAATAGATTCCCTGAAGAAGTGGCCTGTTGAGCTACGAAACGCCGCGTAGGAGAGATACTGTTACTCAAAGCAGAGCGGGCGCTCTGACGTCACAGAAGGGCCCGCGGGACCACGCCGTCACGCTGCCTGACTGATTGGGAAACACAGTGAGGTCTGCAGAGGAACCTGTGTACTACTTGCGAGCAAAGGACAACCGCTTCCCAGGATCCACTAAGCGCATTGACGCTGTGGCAGAGTCATCAATTATCTGGCATTTCACCTACCTGTAGGTGGAAAGGAGAGTGAAGCTCTGATGGTTCCTGGTTGCAGACGCTGGTAACTGCCACTCTGTGGCTCTATGCTTGATTAATCTACCTTGATGTACGCATAACCTTGAAACACCTTACAGGCATACCCCGCATTAACGTACGCAATGGGACCGGAGCATGTATGTAAAGCGAAAATGTACTTAAGTGGGGAAAAGGTAGTGCTTCACTTTATCGATGCATGTACTGTACTGCAATCATCATATACGTGCATAACTGATGTAAATAACGCATTTGTAACAGGCTCTATAGTCTCCCCGCCTGCGCACAGCTTCGGTACAGGTAGGGAGCCAGTATTGCTGTTCAGGACGTGCTGACAGGCGCATCCGCGAGCTGCCGTTTGCCTATTGGGCGACATGTACTTACTCGTGAGTGTACTTAAAGTGAGTCAGAAAAGGGGGAAGGGAAACACAAAAATGAATGTGCACCCTAAAAGAATTCACTTATATGCACACCAAACTAGTGTAAAAATTAACTTTTACTAAATTCCTTAAAACATATATTACCAAAGTAATGTGTAATGTGAATTAAAAATATATTAAATCAGAATTATCTGGCATCCATGTCTTTAATTATTGTGTCGTGCTGTCCCAGATGTCCACTTAATATTGGTGGGATACAAAAGACAAAGGATGCTAGGAGTCAGGGTGTTAACCCCTCTGGAGCAACGATGAGACCCAGTAGTGAGAGTATATAGTTGTTCACAAGTGAGTGGCCAAATAATTAATTACGCTTCCTTTCTAGATGGACCAGCACTGCACACTACAATAAAGGCTTAGTGTGTTAAGGTACAGGTGCCTGGATAATAAAGCTAGCACGTACAGTGTAATGATGTCACAGACTCTGCAACATACACCCGCCAGACACAGCAGTGCTGGGGTGAATAGCACAGAGATAACTGTGAAAGCACCTCACATAGAATGCAAGGAAAGCAGCCACACAAACTGTGGAAATAAATAAATGAACGACTAACTGCTAGGGTCTGCAAAGTTAAAGCCAGGAGACTGCAGACACTACATTAAAACAGCTCCAAGTAGGAGACTGACAACATTGCGCGTCCAACGCGCGTTTCCCTCCAGCAAAGGAGCTTCTTCAGTGACAAATGAGTGTCCTTAAAGCGGGGTATGCCTGTATATATAAACATAGTTTATTACATTTTTCACGATGAGTGTTGTGCGCTTTGTTTGTTTTTTTGTTACTAGATTCTAGGGTCTTGGGCTACCCTTTACACAGCAGCAGACGCTCATCTACATTGGTATTTATTTGTTTACCTTTTCCACATGGTTGGGTGTGTTTTTTTGATTTAAATTGACATCATAATTAACACTTTGTATTAAGTATATATTTTAGTGCGCACTTATTTATTTTTTCTATTTGTTCTCTCTAATAGTGTGCCTGAGATCAGATGCATTGTAAATTCTACTGTATTTGGTACAACATTCAAATGACCTGAAATTTGCAGGGAAACCCTTTAGGGATGCATAAGGAACCCCTGTTGAAAAACACTGGGAGATGGATCTATCTAATTTCTAAAAGACAGAAGCACAAATAAACTCAACACCCACAGAGCACACTATTAAACAAGTTTATAAAGTATAAAACTGCACTCGCAAGGTACATGACTTGTAAAGACATACAGTATGTTTGTTTGATAACTGCACTTCTGTTCTCTGTGGTGCCGGCTGGGGGGACTCCCCCGGTGACGTTACTCCTTGCTACTCTGGTCCTTCTGCGGGTGGTCAACGGGACAGAACGCCATCCTTTCTCCAACGTGTTTCATAACTAAAAAGTGTCGCTTCATCAAGGGAGTAGCTACGACAATTCTCAGGGAAGTTTAAGTAGAGCGTGCAGGCTCCTCCTACTTGTGAGCGATTGGGTACATGCGTACACACCCCTCACTTATGAGGAGCGTGGATCTGAATGAAAGCGCTCGAGGCTGGTGTGCCCAAACCAAAAACAATAATCATATATGGACAACATGTTGAAAGTAAGCAGATGAGAAGGGTGAACATTAGACTTAAATGTATGCAAATTCTGTGCCAGTTTTTATTTGGCAATATTCAATAGAACAAATATGTATAAAAATAAATAAACAGGTTTTGCACAGGGACCAATGAGCAGATCTGATGGAGTATACCAGTGGTGGAAACCCGGAGGGTGTGGGACGACAATGCAAAATATAAACACTTAACATTTCTACTATATTATGTTAAGAGTCAGTGACAGTGGTCTAACAAATTAATAACCTTAGAAATTCCCTACTTGAAACAGATAAATGGAGTATACGGAAACATGAAGGACCCTGAATAACCGATCTATAGTATAAATGATTATTAAAAAAATGGGTAGTAAATTTTTTTTAATTTATGTAATATTTAAAAATGTTAAACATTTTCTTCATATATAATTTTTTTGTTTGTTTGTTTAATGTGTGAATGTCCAGGAGTGCAAGTTCTCTGCTATGTATATCATTAAAAAGCTTTGATAGGCTGTTAGCCGGCACCACAGAGAACAGAAGTGCAGTTATCAAGCACAGATACGCCTTTATAATTCATGTACCTTGTGAGTGTGGTTTTATTGTATTTTATACTTGATAAACTTGTTTAATAGTCGCACTGCGGGTTGCACTTTGTTTGAGCTTCTGTCATTTAGAAAGTTCTTGCGTCAGTCTGTGAGCAGAGGACTGTCTTAAAGTACCGGCGACGGCACACCCACTAAGGCTGCGCTTATAGTACCGGCGACGGCACACCCACTAAGGCTGCGCTTATAGTACCGGCGACGGCACACCCACTAAGGCTGCGCTTATAGTACCGGCGACGGCACACCCACTAAGGCTGCGCTTATAGAACCGGCGACGGCACACCCACTAAGGCTGCGCTTATAGTACCGGCGACGGCACACCCACTAAGGCTGCGCTTATAGAACCGGCGACGGCACACCCACTAAGGCTGCGCTTATAGTACCGGCGACGGCACACCCACTAAGGCTGCGCTTATAGAACCGGCGACGGCACACCCACTAAGGCTGCGCTTATAGAACCGGCGACGGCACACCCACTAAGGCTGCGCTTATAGAACCGGCGACGGCACACCCACTAAGGCTGCGCTTATAGAACCGGCGACGGCACACCCACTAAGGCTGCGCTTCTAGAACCGGCGACGGCACACCCACTAAGGCTGCGCTTATAGAACCGGCGACGGCACACCCACTAAGGCTGCGCTTATAGAACCGGCGACGGCACACCCACTAAGGCTGCGCTTATAGAACCGGCGACGGCACACCCACTAAGGCTGCGCTTATAGAACCGACGACGGCACACCCACTAAGGCTGGTGTACATTCTACTTATACTGGGGCACCACTTATTCCCAGCTACCTTATTTGGATTACATGTGACCTTTTTGCTTTTATTTTAAGTTATTGCTCTCAAAATTATAAAAGGATCATTTGGATTGCTTTGTTCCCTATAACCGATTGTATCCCTTTTTATCATATATCCCTTATTTCTGGATGTATTGCATTTTAGCTCCCTTTTTGTTATTTTTATATTTTTTATTCACGCATTGTTTATATATTTGTATATATTATATACTTTTTTTATTTTTATTCGTTCTTTTGGTGCATTACTTGCATATGCATACACATACCTCATTTCTGATTTACTGGGTACTCATTTTAACTCTTCCATTTTAGGATCTAGAGCGCCAACCTTTATATCCACTTTTACACAAACAAAACTGTGTGTGTGTGTGTGTGTGTGTATACTTGCGCTCACACGTATTATGGTGTGTGTGTGTATATATATCTATCTCGATCGATAGATACACACACACACTGTGAAGCACTGAATACATTGCGGGCACTATATAATAAAGATATATATGCAATGGCTGGAATCTGCATTGAACGGCACA
The DNA here is from genome assembly GCF_040206685.1 of Ascaphus truei. NCBI lineage: Eukaryota > Metazoa > Chordata > Amphibia > Anura > Ascaphidae > Ascaphus > Ascaphus truei. The sequence continues at coordinate 13,203,434 of NC_134491.1, forward strand.
CAGACCCTGCTTCTCTCCTCTGCTACCTGTGCAAAATATTTGAAATATGACCAGCCCAGGGGGCAATTGCCACCCAGGCCACCACCTGCCACCACCTGCAAGTGCCCCCCACCCCCATCTGTTATCTATACTGGTAATCTGATAAAGACACGGATAAGGGGAAAGAAAACACTTGATTGACACACACTCCATTCAGAGACCCCTAAGAAATTCAATCTTCCGACTCTGTGGAATTGCACCTTTTTTAAAGAGCACTGCCCCCCCCTAGGACAAAAGCAAGCAAAATAATGTAACCCTTTTAGTGATCAAGCAATCTGTTTCTGGTTACTCTGGCAGCTAAGGGGTTAAATAACATTGTCAACTTTGTAACATTTCCATGGCAAACACAAGCATTGCAGAGTTTCTGCTATCTAATCTCCTTTTGGTGATCAGACTATTTCAGTCTTCAAAGTTGTGATCTGTTTGTAAAGTCAATATGAAGCACTCGTGATTCAGATAAAACACAATTGGCTAAAGTGGTTGAATTCAAGGTTCCCAAAATAAAAGCTAAACATTTTATTTTTTGCAAGACAGAAATAACGCGTGCAGTTACTGTAAGTGTGATGGAAGCTTTCCAAGGAAGTGATTACACCAAGTTACAATAATGTATATCTATATCTATATCATTTTTAGACCGCTATATTGGACTGCCCTCTTTAGAACGGGCAGAAAAACAATACATTAAACCGTTTTTATTTAGGTTATTGGCTTCTCTTCTAAATATCCAATTACTTAACTGAACTTAATACTTATTTGTGTCCTTTGAAATATAAGTATATATTTTTAAAGATATCTACACTTCTCTAGAACCAATAGAGATGCTAAAGCTTTACAGAAGGTGCTTAAGTGCACAACACACCATTTTCTTATCCTCTGCTTCTTTCTAGAAAGAGGAGACATTAAAAAGTGACCCCCATCTTGTGATCTCTCTTGTAGATTTTGTGCCTTGGTAAAGCGCCGCTGGGAGGGCTGCCCGAGCAGGAAAGCGTTGATCGTCCCCCCGTCTGAAGAGTATTGCACCCCTGTGCACCGTAGGGTCCCAGACAGCACGGATCCAGATCTGGTTTTCCTGTGCCGGCATGTGTACGACTTCAGGCACGGGCGGATCCTGAAGAACCCGCAGTAGCCATCTCTTCAGGAGAAGACATTGCTATGCCAATGGGCACCAGAGTGCCAGCTCTCCCGCAGCCTATGACTGGTCCAAGTATCTTCCCAGGAGCTCTTCCAAGCACAGAAGATGGCAGGGAGACTTCTTGCAGAAGCCAGGAGGCTCTGTGGATTCAGGAACAGACACTGTTTGAAGTACTCCGCAGTTCAAAGCACAGCACTTCGTTAGAGATGAACATAAATTTAAAAAAAAACTAAATATATAACATAAATATATATATATATAAATATATCTATATATTGGGGGAAAATAAGCCAGTACATCAGGTCAGGAACCATGGTTGCAAGGTTTGTGTAGGGATGTGCATGATTTGACCAAGCTTGGTTCAAATGCCTTAATATGTCAGACCGGTCCCTGTCATAACCACATGGACAGAAGTGACCGGACTTCTGGCCTTTACGACACATTTGGTTTGTTTTACACAGTCCCCACTACACCTCTTTGGGTGGAGGATACCATGTTGCCAGTGGGTTGTACTCGCCCCTTTTTTAGTCTCTTCCCTTTATGACATTAATTTAAGATTCTCCCCAATAATAAAATTCGATATGAACCATTTACCATCAAATAATCCTTTGCCCTTTTCTAATGCAGTGATTAGTCACCTCTATTTTTGTTCTTCCATGCGCCCCCTAATTAGCTCCCACAGATAATGGTTGTGGTCACCAATAATTTTATCTTGACCCCCTGTATCAGAGGAATGACCCACAGTATATCGGGCTGGAATGCTTTCAGCCACCTGTATAAACATCACTGTAATACACAGGGAGCCCTGTGTATAGTATAAGATGTTAATGGTCTACACACCACACAGAGGTGGTAAAAAAGAAAAAGGTTTTACCTGCCGCAGGGTATGAAATAGTAATTTTTTTAATTTATTTTTTTTATTAGTTTCGGCTTGGTTGTGCTGTGACGCAATGTTAATTTTATTTAGTATTTGATAAAGTTTTTGCTAATTTTGTCCCAAGTGATACATGAAGCCAATGTTATTGCACCCGCCTGTGGGGGAAATAGCACAGTTATCCCTCCCCCTTCCCAAACCCGGCTGATTAGAAAACAATGCCCACTTCCCTCGCTGGGGCGTGCTGTATATCCCACTGCACCCACAACAGCGTTTACAATAATGTTACCTGCATCTATAAAGCTCAACACATCACCCTCCCTAACGTCCGCACATTCACACCCAATTGTCCCACCAACCAGAAGTGACCAATGAGAAGCTTTTGTTATGAGAAATGCTACCTGATTGCTAAACATTGTTACCATTTGCCTTATGTGTATAGAGTCTAGAGATATACTTTTTGTTTATCAGAAGACAAACTATTCAAATGGATTTTTAGATGGTAAAAAATTAAACCATAAAAACAACCAAAGGACATTCTAACAGAATACATGGAATCAGTACTGAGAAACTGCTAGAAGACGCTCTTTAGCTTGAACTGATTCAATTAATGAAATATCACACTGTATCAGTACTTTGACTGCTGTAATCACTCATTTAAACTAGGACTCTTTATTTTCGGCTTTCTGTACCCACGACGTAATAGAACAGGAGAGGGGAAGGCTTCCGATAAAGACTATTAGGGAAGCAGAGTATATTAAGGATGTAAAAATGAGACTGAGAAACTTTCTCACTACATGAGTCTGTGGGACTGCACAGCGAGAGAGAACATAACTTTTTCTGTATTAATACCAAAGAGGTACTGTGAAAAACAAAGTTTAGGTATAAGACATATAAGAGTTATGTCATGGATTGCAAGTGGGAAGAGCTTACTTACACTGAAGGGTTTTTGTGTGCGATGTAACTGATGGTACAGGCTCTGTGTAGCTGTGAAAGTTTGTTCTGAGAGAGGCAAGGTTGTGTGTGTGTGTGTGTGTGTGTGTGTGTGTGTGTGTGTGTGTGTGTGTGTGTTTTTGCATGCTGGTGCCAAATGACGGAGAATCAGATTCTGTTATCAGTACCGTGCAGTTGTGTTGGAGACAATATCATACTTCCAAAGGTTTTGCAGGGAGTTGAGCAAACTGCTAGTTGTTTTAAGAAAATCCACATGCTGAATCAAAAAAAAAAAAAAAAAAAAAAGTGTCTGCCATTTTCAACACAGATCATGGCAGAAGCCTAAAGTTTCTCAAATCACACTTAGATTTATAGCTGTGGTGTCAGATGACAGGTAAGTATCAATATAATGACTGAGGTTACCAGGGCACCCGCGATTTCTGTTTGCTTGCAATATTTGCAAAAGGTTTCTTACATGAGTTGAATTAGATCAGGAGTGGCCAGCAACAGGTCAGGTTTTAAGGATTTCCCTGCTTCAGCACAGGTGGCTCAATCAGTCCCTGTTTCAACATAGGTGGGTAAGATGGGGTATCCTAAAAACCTGACCAGTTTGGTAGCCCTCGAACTGGAGTTGGCCACCCCTGAATTAGATAATGAAGTCTTAGTCATATGTTTTGTTTAAAAAAAAAAAAAAAAATAGCTGCATTCACTTTTAGGTGGTAATAGTTACAAAATAGTTTCTCACGTTTTAGAACTGTTTTTTTTTTTTTTATTTATTTATTTTTTTATTAAGTAATTATGTACTTTATCAAAAAAAAGTTTGTCATCTTAACCCCTGCACTGCTAGGTGAAGCAGCAACATATTGCGTTTATAATGCCTTTCTGTCCCTCTCCGCAGTAGAGGGGTTAATGACTCTCCCCGTCTCATCCATTCAAGTTGCTCATTGGCTAAAAAAAATAAAATAAAAAATCAGATGAGCAATACAGAAGGGATATTATTTTTTTTAAATAGGGGGGTAACTTTTGGGGATATTTTGTACTGCCTGCAATCATTTACAAATAAAATATTTTTATTTTAACCCTTTGGGTGCCACGTGAGCGTGCCACACACTGTGACCTTCCCAGCACCCGAGGCACCAAACCAATTGTTCTTGTTTTTACAATAAGCCCATTCGGGAGGTTTTATTTAAAGAGTGAATGCACCTTCAACTAAAGTAAGAGGGTGATAGTTATGAATTTCTTGTTAATGTTACAATGACCAATTGTTGATCAATTTCACAGCCACGTGTGTTGTGGTTTTTCTATATTTTTGTTCTTGGCAGGGAAGGGGTTAGCGAGCAGTTCTGACATTCTTAGGACTTCCAAACATTACGCTGTCGATTCCCATCTATCTCTCAGGATAATGCCCCAGAATCTGCCGCTGGGAATAGGAATAATACAGTCCGCACAAATCATCCGTTTCATGCAGGTACAGATCTTCCATTTAGAACATTGCTGCAAGAGACTTCTGTCTCAAGAGCCTGAAAGGCCCTGTTTGCCATAAAATGAAAGCTGATGGAATTGAGTTTCTTCACGTGAACGGGCCAAAGATGTCGTATGGCAGGGGTTCTCAATACCCCCCCCCCCAACAGGTCAGGTTTTAAGGATATCACTGAATCAGCTCAGCTGGATGTCAAAGACTGAGCTACCTGTGCTGAAGAAAGAACTGATTGAGCCAACTGTGCTGAAGCAAGGATATCCTGAAACCCTGACTATTTGGGCGTGGGGGGGGATACTTGAGGACTGTAATTGAGAACCCCCGCCTTATGGCATAGCACCTCTTGGTAAATGTGGACCGTGGTGAGCAACCATTTGCTCCTATTATATTGGGACGTATCAAATTCTGCGTCTGATTCCATTACTTCCCCCGTTCTGTTTAACAACAAAAGTCTAAAAAATAAATATAACAATAATAAAATAAAAAAAAATCTAAGCCTTGACCAATGTATTATTAAGGATCAGCCTGAAGTGTAAGGCCACGCGTGTAATGCCTGCGACCGGTGACGGGACGGGTGACGTTGCCGCTAGCGAAAGTTATATTTCACTTGGCGCGGCGCGTGCTTACGGGCATTTGATTTGTTCAGGGGCTGTCACATGAGGCGACAGCCCTTGAAAAATCAAATATTCCCGGCTTCCAAAGTCCGCGACGCCGCTCCGTGGCGCTTACTATAAGTGCACGCAGCAATGTATTTGTTTTTGGGCGGCGGCGCAGTCGCCCGTCGCGGGCACTAAACGCACGGCCTAAGACTCGTGATTTATGGAGCAGTTCCACCTAGAACCATTTGAACTAATGTCAGCTATATGTTTAATATAAGTGTTGAGCGCCTTTAAAAAATATTTTTATATTTAGAGCAGGCGTATTAAATTTGGTCCACAAGTGCCACCAACAGGCCATAGTTTATGGATATCCCTGCTTCAGCACAGGTGGCTCAATCAGTGGCTCAGTCTTCGACCTGTGCTTAAGCAAGGATATTCATAAAACCTGACCTGTTGGTGGCCCTTGAGGACAGAGTTTCCATGGCAGCAAACCTTATAAAATCTCATCCGTGACATTATCAGAACCAACAGTGAAAATTTCTATTGGCACTTGATTACTTGTTCTTTGTAAAGGCTACCGCTAGCCAAATGGTTAAATGTGAACAAGCATCTCACAAATGTGAATATCTCAGGACAGGATGAAAATAAAAACGTACTAAACTTTCACTTCAAATCAATTACTAATGTCATTGGCTTCTTTAGAAATCGCTTTTAGACACTTCTTACATTTTGATGCAGGCGCAAGAGGAAAAAACATTGTCTGTGTGTCTAAATGCTCTTTTCATGACTTTGATACAAAGCTCTTGGGAGGACCGACACCCACAAGTCCTGTAGCTGAGCGTGTGCTAGTTACCTTGCACATAAATACAAGCACCACAAAAACTGTCACTGCAAGAACAAGGTGTATTATTCAAACATTATTTTGTAGTTGTAGGGAAGAACGGAGTCTGCTCTAGAAGAACCAACATAAACAATAAGTTTTCCTAAAGGAGTGATCCATTAATAGCCTGCTAAGGATTGTATGGAACGGCGATTGTGCGATCTGGGCACTATCGCACGGAAATTCCCATTGATCAGCACTATTGCAGTTGAATGAATAACCACCTAAAAGCTCACCTTTTCCTTGTAATACCAGTTAGACATTACAAATATTTCTATCCTATTTTGAGCATTCCCCTTATTTTTTTTTTTTTTTTTGCACCTCTAACATCAGGATGTCACCAATTTCTTTTTACCCACTACACTTTGCAATGCGTTTCAGACCCTCTCAGCCAGGGAAGGGGTTTATAGAAACCTTTTCTTTTTAAAACGCAAACTATTTTGGTGTCGGTGAATACCGAATACCCTAACTGAACAGGACTAGCTGTTGTATTCTGTGTGCCATTTCTGTTACTTCAGTATACATTACATAATTCCAGAGACCTAGTGGACACCATAATACAGAGAGAATGTGATGAATCTGTGACAGAGCCTTGTGTGTGTGTGTGTTTGGAGAGAAGACCATTTTCACACATGAATATTGCATGGTGCATTTTATCATTTGGATCCCATTCAGGTGTGAGTTCGCTAGGAGTAGGCATCGATGACGAATTCGCATGCTGATAGAATTAGGGGTCACACTGCGTGCTCATTTGAGGGGCGGTCAATGTTTAATGACACCAAACCCACAATATATATTGTACATATGCAGTGTCCCACTTGATCCTATCCCATGGCCAATAATTGTCACCTTGTTGCGACATTTTATTTTTGATTCTCCGTTTTTGTTCTGTTCCAAAATCAACTTAAGACGCCCTTACATTTCTTTATTTGCATGAAGTAAAGATGCAAAACGTGTCATTTAAGCTACTTGTAGTACTAAAGCGATGCATTGTATACACTTTTTTTTAAATTATTATTAGTCGTTAAATGAGCATTGTGTGTTCCAACACAATTTAAACTTATTGGATATGATGGCAGAGACCTTAACCTGCTACAGGTCTCCGTTCCATGAAACGCCTGTAATATAAGTAAAGTGGATTATTACTGTGCACCTTTGCACGTGTCGCCATGTTGGACTTGGCCAACCAGTTGCGTTTATTTTTTGGGGGGGGCGGGGGCGGGTGTAAACGTCGGTCTATCCTGTAATCTTTGACAAAATGTGTTGGTGTGCACAGTGCTCTAATAACCTCTTTGCGTTCTCTGGCCGTGTAGTAATTAATGGGACATTCACCCATTGAAGAAGTGAACTAATGACCGTGATATGAATTGGATTGATAGAAAAAAAGAAAACAAACACGAGAAGTATTTTCTCCCTTTTGTAAATCTGTACCCCGTAGGGCATTGTAAACATTGTAGTATAAAGCGGTGGTTTCCCTGAACACTGCAGGGAAACCATTAGGGATGCCCGCGGGACCCAAGGGTACCTAGGAGCGGTCTAGGGCGCTTGACCAAACCGATGCATCGGAAGTCACCGCCGGGAAAACACTGCGGGTCATGTCACCACTTCACATTTCTTTTCCGCCACCATCTTTAAAAGTCTCAGCCGCCACTCTGAATGTGAACGTGCCCGCTAACCGGGACACACCCTTTCAGCGTGCCCGCCGGACCCGCGCAGCACGCACACATTTGGAGCGGCGGCCGGGGCATTTAAAGATGGCAGCGGCGATGTGTCCAGAGGCGAGTTTTCCCGGTGGCGACTTGCAATGCAGCGGGATGGCGGTTTGGTAACGGCCAAACGTCCCATTCTGTTCTAAGAACCCCTTTAAAAAAACACATACTGTAGGTACGAATGTGTTTTGCTGACCTTATCCCTAATCCTTAGCCTACGTGGGCCATTTTGCAAGGAGGTTATATAAATCTTCTTACCTTAACAGAGACACGCAATCAATGCTTTTTCTTTTATCTATTTAGCGCCAACTACCCAAGGGTTTCGCAGCGAAAATAAAGGAGATTGACATTCACCCATGTGTATAATAATTGTAATAGTTCTACTTGTGCATATTGCCTATTACAAGTGTCCCTGTCATTGGTTCATTAAGGTCTTACAGGGCTAAGAGGTCACCTACTCTAATGTATACAGGTCCCATTTACTATAACGGCCCCTATACACTCATGAACTAACCAGTCGGATAGTATATTTTACTGTATAGTATGTGCCCTATGTCCTATGAAATGACAGCACCTTTTTCACTGCAGAATGCACACGTCGTCATATCATCCTACTATAAGCCTGAATATGACTTCTCTGGCTGTACGCAACACAGCATGTCTGTGGGTCGTTAAAATGTTATTGTCTTATAAAAGTGTTTGTGTTTTTTATTAATCTATTAGATACTGACATTATTTTTTTGAAACTGAAAATGCAGTCAGTAGAATTTAAATTTAAAACAGAAAAAAGTTATACATGTAAAATATATTTTAGTTGATGATTTTGTAAAATGCACTTTTGTGTCTTTTTTTTTTTTTTAATTTTATTTCGCCCCCCCCCCCCCCTGGTCTCCCAGATCTGTATTTCAATGTTTACAGATGGAATGGAAAAAAAAACATTCCCTATAACCTTCTGTGAAAAAAAAGATATATTAGAAGTACTTCTTTAAAAAAATATAATAAATTTGAAGAATTGTATTGATTTAGAAAATTCCAGTTTGGTGCCATTTCTATTATTGTTTCTGGTTTCAAATGCTCATTTATTATTTTTCCTTGTATAGCGCTGGCCATGTATGCAGCGCGGTCTGTACTATTTTTAAGGCATAATGTGTCTGGCTAGTAGAGATTACCATCTAATTCAGGGGTGGACAACTTCAGTCTTCAATGGGCCACTAATAGTCAGGTTTTTAGAATATCCCTGCTTCAGCACAGGTAGCTCAATCGGTGACACAGACGAAGACACAGTCACCTGTTTTGAAGCAGTGATATCCTGAGAACCTGACCTGTTTGTGGCCCTTGAGGACTGAAGGTGTCCATCTCTGATTTAATTCTGGCTGCCTGGAGCTCAGGGCGTTGGGTCATGCCCACAGAACTACGTCAAACGAACTACAACTCCCAGCAGCCTCTGTTGCTATTTAAAGGAACTGCAAATATTCTCCCAGGGACCTATGCAAGTATCTAGGGAATAGATGTGAAAATATATTAACCTCTTTGCTGACGTTGGGTATCCTGCAGCGTGAAATAGATCATTCTCAGAGCTAAAGGGTTTAGCATATAGAAAAGTTAAGATATTATGTGAACATTTTAAAAATAAATCAAAATATAATTTTACATGGTATACGAAGAAAAAGGAGATAACCTCGCATCAACTCCAACAAAATAATGGTCACCATAAGCCAGTATATAATGGAACAGTTTCCATAACAGGCGGTATTCACGGGTCAGTGATAGTTATGTGACAAGAAGAAAGAAACCCGCTTGGGAGCACTCGGGTATACCGTATAAGAAATAACAATTTATTAATTGGCACAAAGACAAATAGATAAACTAATGGTGTAAACCCTAGTGCCTAGTATAGACAAAATTGTAAGAATCACTTTGATATGCAAAAAATAGCCTGTCAAAGAGTTTTTTGCATATCAAAGTGAGTCTTACAATTTTGTCTATACTAGGCACTAGGGTTTACACCATTAGATTATCCCTACATTATGCAACAGTGTTTCTTTTGGGTAGTATTCGTGTCAGGGGTCCTAGCCTAATTTTTAAATATTTTTGTACTGTTATCTATTTTTCTTTGTGTCAATTAATAAATAGATATTTCTTATACGGTATACCTGAGTGCTCCCAAGCGGGTTTCTTTCTTGTCACATAATTTTACATGGGCTAAAGTTTACTGAGCAATTGTGTATATATATATATTTTATACATGGTGCTTACAATGTATTCAGCGCTACACAAAATAGGCAGAGAGCATTACACAAGAAGGGCATCAAATGTGCAATATATAAATATACGTATGTACACAAGCACTTGATAGGTATATGTATAACTGCCCCAGGGAGCTTACAATCTATGTGGTATGTTGGGTGGACAGACAAGGGTAGTATGTTGCACACCAAATAATAAGCCACATACATACAGTTACTGGTGCTGCTGGTTCAAGGAGTACCTGTCAAAGCAATCCAGGCTTAGTAAATGAGAAGGATCCAGAGCACTACAGATTTTATAGTCAGAAAATGAATTTATTTAGCCACACAACGTTTCGACCAGCAAACGTGGTCATTATCAAGTGACACAGCATTGTGGCTAAATAAATTCATTGTATGCTGGGAGACAGCAGGAGAGGGTACAAGTACAGTGGGTAGCTTTCCTTTTGCTCTTGTGGTTGTATTGAAGTTGCTTTCAGCTGATCTGATCATATAATTACAAGTTTTGTTCGAGCTAATGTTGCTATTATGATCCATTATGGATGGCCATCTAATATTCCATATATAACACATGTCTTTTGGCTAATTGTGCCCTTCAGTTCTTGTTAAATGCAGTTTATTGGAGCAGTGTTCCCATTTTCTGCTGTGATCACGGGGAATAGTCTGTAGAACACATCAAGGGGTCACAATAGTAAAATGGTTGTTGAGATGTCAACACAATCCCAGATGAAACATGAGTTGTAGAACCTCTCCGGGCTGCTAGAACAGTATTGTATGCAGTGTGGGAGGGCACTTTGGGAATCATACACAGGACTGCTGTTCTCATAGGAAGTGGGGTGTGCATTTTAACCTAGCTAAGGGAACAGAGCAGAAATGGGCCACTCGCGGTATAACGCATACCTTAAGCATTTGATAACCTTATATATTGGCTAAGGGCGTACACCTATCCCCTGACTCCATTTTATAACTATATCTTTAAAAAAAAAATGATATATATATATAATTATTATTTTTTGTAGGTAAACATTTGTTTTACAGCCAGGGAGAAATATCTTCTGAAATGATGAGACTAGCTGCTAGTCCGCCCTCACCCCTCCCCATGTTTTCTCCTTGAAGGGAGCAGGTCTTTATAGGACATAACATTTAATTGAAGTGCAATGTTTTAGCTTTTATTATATCTGCCTATAATGGTGCTTTCATTATTTCCCATACCTGTTTCTAGCCAATTTCTTACTTTTCTGGTATCAAGGCTATTTGTGTTAAGCGGAAAAGTAATTTGAAGTATTTCATACTTCTGTAATGTGCAAATACTTCCAAATGTTCGTGTGTCCCAGTATAAGCAGACCTAACAGAATTCAGAGCAAGCCATGCCAACGAAAGGGTTAAATAAAATGCCAGCAGAGACTCCATGAACACAGCCAGACATACAAATTGGGGAGTGGGAGGGGCAGGCAGCAGTGCATTCAAGAGCACAGGTGTCAACCCCTAAATACACAGCTAGGAGGAGTATTTGCTGTGTACTAAGCCATCTCACACTGACGCAGTCCAAATAACACGCTGTCATCTGAAAGACCCTATTATGTAGCCTGGCGATGTCTCGCTTCTTAACACACTGCCGAGCGAGCTCCAAGCAGCTGGTTCTGTGTGATATTTAAAGAGCTGTCCAGACCAGACAACAGAATAAAACTTGGTATTAACCCATTTGCTGCCAGAAGTGTTGAAGGCCTCTGGCAACAAATTGGTTAATATTCATCAGCCACTCCTAACTTTTTTGGTTCACATATTTTTATTATGTGGATCTAAAATATGGTATGATTTTATTATAAACCTAAGATTGCCAGATGTTATATAACGTGTGTGTGTGTGTGTATATATATATATATATATATAATACCGTATTTCCTCGATTGTAAGACGCCTTCGATTTGGCCCTTACAATTGAGGAAAATTACTTTCACACCATGTTTCAGGAAAGGTCCCATATCAGCGGAGGATGAAGCGGGCGGCGGCGGCAGGGGAGGTCCCACGTCTGCAGATGGTTGAAGATGGACGGTGGGTGTGCAGCAGCAGGACAGGTCCAAAGTCTGCAGGTGAATGAAGATAAGAAGACAGCGGGCGTGCGGTGGCGGAGGCGGCTAATAGATCATAATAGCAGGTGCAGAGCGGCGTAGGGGAACGGCTTGCGAGGTGCACACTGTAACCAGAAGTCAGACACCGGTCAACTTCCGGTGTTAGTGTGCACCTCCCAAGCCGTTCCCCTACGCCGCTCTGCACCTGCTATTATGATCTATTAGCCGCCTCCGCCACCGCACGCCCGCTGTCTTCTCTTCATTCACCTGCAGACTTGGGACCTGTCCTGCCGCCGCCACCGCACTCCCACCCGCTGTCCATCTTCAATGATCTGCAGACGTGGGACCTCTGCTGCCGCCTCCGCACACTTCGTCCTCCGCTGACATGGGATCTCTCCTGAAACATGTTAAAAAAAAATTAATACATCGATTCTAAGACGCACCCCGATTTCCGACATGTGAAAATCGAAAAAAAGGTGCGTCTTAGAATTGAGGAAATAGGGTATATATAAATAAATAAATAAAATATACACGTGTGATTCTCCCTTATTTCATTGACAGAATTGTCCCTTATTTTAGCGCCTTGCCGTGAAATGTCTGATTTCCTTACAGTCATTTTAAGTTCAGTCATAAAGACGTAATAGATTTCTACCTGAGTGTAATAATTCCCTTTTCCGGTGTCACCTAAATTATTAACGTAATAAAGTTTGGACGCTGCCTGGTATTACCCTGATCCCCACCCCTATAGGCGTTACATTTTCTCCTACCGCTACATCTTATGTCAGTGCACGTGTTTCCCCGTCCCGCCAAGCACAGCAACGATAAAAAAACAAAGAATACAGCGGTCACATGGGAGACACCACTCAGCGCGGAGCGTTTGCACATCGCTCATCCATCATCATGTCACACACTTTCATACTGGATTTCAGTGTCCCGTATTATAAACACTTAAATGTTGCACCCCTATATAAACCCATTAATTTCAATGTTGCGTAGGAGTGAGAGAATGTATGGCGCGATGACAGATTCTGCATTATGTTTAAAACGTGATACAGTATGTCTAACCAGTTCTCTAGGAACCTAGATGAATGTACTGAATAACAAAACTATGGGGCGTCCTTGCAATTGGATTATTTTAATAGGGGTGCCTTGTGGGAGAAAGGTTGAGAAATGTTGGGGCATTGAAATGGACCCTATTGAGAATTGATGCTTAGAGAGGCACTTAGGAAATGTTCCAGAATGTCCTCGCTCTGTAGCAGCTAGTGATTGGTTATAATGACACATATTCTCCTAATCGTTATTTGCTACAATTCTCTGCCGAGTCTGATTTTACCTAAACTTCTCTGACTGATGATCAGCATCAAATACAAGACCCTTTTTATCAATTTTTTTATCTTTGGTGCAGAAAGACTGCCGCGTGCCTAATTCTACTTATCTTTATTCTATTCAATCTTAATCTATTTCATATATATATATATGTATATATATATATGTATATATGTATATATAGCAGAAAATAGCCGTGTTAGTCCAGTTGCGATAGTGCAGAATAAATGAGTTCTTCAGTATTAGGTGATACCTTTTTTATTGGACTAACAATTTATGTCATAGGACAAGCTTTCGAGAGTTCTCCTCTCTTCTTCAGGTCAGGCAATACTCAAGTATTGCTTGACCTGAAGAAGAGAGGAGAACTCTCGAAAGCTTGTCCTATGACATAAATTGTTAGTCCAATAAAAAAGGTATCACCTAATACTGAAGAACTCATTTATTCTGCACTATATATATATATATATATATATATATATATATATATATATATATATATATATATATATATATATCCCATAGTGGTAATGAGTTAAGCAACCATGGCATAGAATAAGTTTTTTATTTTTGTTACTTGGAAGAAATATTCCCAGCATACTTCTTTTTATATATATATTTTTTGTATTCTTAAGATAAAACGGAAATACCAGTTTAAAAGAACACAATGCAAACTGACAGGATCTTGGGTTCTTTTCCACCATAACGTTACAAGGCACAGTGAAACGTCCCTATTAACAGCCATCGGTGGTGTCCGACTGAGTACAATGTAACAGGAGGAGCAGGCTGACTTATCACAGAGGGGCTTTTAATGACCAATCGCAAGCTTTCCCTGGCTTCCCAATCAAAAGCTGGTTTACATCCCAGGTCTGGGACTATCCTCCAGACATTCCTTGTGTGGAAGCATCCTTGCTACAACTAAAACTTTCTGCGGGGAAGCCGGGGCCTTGCTCTGTGCCCCAGGATTGTGGCCTGGGCCTGGGCGTGCTATCCTGTTTCCCGTTGATGTATTTGCCCGGGAGCAGGCCCTTTGAGGCTCTCCAGCTGCTATGCTGGCAAACAGGAGACAAAGCAAAAAGATGAGTGAACGCTGATTACAAGCCATGGAAGAGTGTATTGCTGCTCTGTGGGAATTCTTCACTGCTGGCCCCTGACAGATTTTCTGTCCGGCTTAGAGATTTGAATTGGTCACACTGCGTCTTTTTCCAACTACATTCTGCTTTGTGTCATGTTTCCTCGCCCTCTGTACCAGTTGCCCCAGGGATTTCAGATGGGCAACGACAGTCACCCAAGTGAGGGAACTTTGGCTCTGCGCCGGATTGCCGCTCACCCCACCTTACGTGCCCGTGGGCACAGCACCCTCCTGCCCTCTATGCTGATGTTTGGGCTAATTGTGGCATCCAGCGGTCTGCTCCTCATGATCGAGAAGGGCATCCTGGCAGATGTAAAGACTCCCCCGCCTCGTGGCGACCTGGCGTGGCGCCCACACAGCCGAGAGGTGCTGGGTCACGGAGACATGGACCAGCAGATCCTGCAGGACATTAGGAACAGGACAATGAGCAGCATCTGCAGGCAGAAGAGTATGCCACACAGCGTGTGGGAGCTGCCCGCTGCCCAGCGACGGACGGTCCTCAAACATATACTGGTCAACGACAAATACAAGTTCCTCTATTGCTATGTCCCTAAGATCGCCTGCTCCAACTGGAAGCGGGTCCTGAAGGTTCTGGATGGGTCGTTGGAGAGCGCCGACGTCAAAACAAAGATGGACCACAAGAGTGATCTAGTCTTCTTGGCCGACCTCACTGCAGAGGAGATTCGTCATCGCCTAAAACACTACTTCAAGTTCATGTTTGTCAGGGACCCCATGGAGAGGCTGCTGTCTGCTTATAGGAACAAGTTTGGGGAGATCAAGGAATACCAGCTGAAATACGGGGTGGAAATAGTTAAGAGGTACAGGAAGCACCCAGGGGAGTCAGCGGGGGATGACGTCACTTTCTCCGAATTTCTCTGGTACTTGCTGGATGAGGATGTTGAGAAGATGAATGAGCACTGGATGCCCGTCTACAATCTCTGCCAACCGTGCGCGGTTAGCTACGACTTCATCGGGTCTTACGAACGGCTCAGGGAGGATGCAAACTACGTTCTGGAGAGAGTCAACACCCCGTCTTTCATTTCATTCCCAGAGAGACAAGCTTGGTATAAACCAGTCACTAAAGAGACACTCCACTACTTCCTGTGTAATACTCCGAAGGGATTAATCCGAGAACTACTACCCAAATACATCCTGGATTTCTCCCTCTTTGCTTATTCACTACCAAATACCACTAGTGAATATTGCAGACAGTAAAGTGTGTGTATGTATGTATAATATATATATATATATATATATATATATATATATATATATTACACACAGCTCAACCCCGTTATAATCCGCTTATAACGCGATGCAAGCGTGGCTCCCAATTTTCGTATTTATGAATACTTTACAACACGATTATCGGTATCTTAAATACTTTATTGTACAATGCATACAATTGTACATTATTTCTAACGCGATCCGCTTATAGCGCGATGTGATTCTTTGGACCCCAAGCACCGCGTTCTAAGGGGGTTGGGCTATATATATATATATATATATATATATATATTATACACTTTTTTAAATTTTATATGGATCTGATCTATGCAAACAGCAGTGTTAATACAATCAGTACACTTTGTTTATATATATATATATATATATATATATATATATATATATATATATATATATATATATATATATATATATATATATATATAAAATCTCTGATAAGAAATCCATGCAGAACCATCAGAGCAGGAAGAAGGTAAATATCCTGTTTTTTTGCCATGGGAGAAATGACTTACTTTTGCATTTGACCAAAGTGTTGATATACAGTAGCTAACTAAAAAAAATTAAGAACAATACTATTTTTGCATTAGATATAAGTGATATTTTTCTATGTGTACGGTACATTTCAATTTGACTCGCAGAAAATGCACATCATATTTTTTTCTTGCTACAAGCCATATTTAGCCCTGACAGATGTTTGAGACGAGTTTGTTCTTGTTTAAATGTTGTCAGCCTCTTAAGTATTGTGAAATGTCTTTAACATGTTCACTGCCAGTTGGGCGAGCAACTTATTTCAAGGCACCTCTGGCAGTGAAAGGGGTTAATACAGGGATGGGCAACTCCAGTCCTCAAGGTCCACCAACAGGTCAGTTTTTCTGGGTATCTCTGCTTCAGCACAGGTGGCTCAATCAGTGGCTCAGTCTTCATTTGCACCTGTGTTGAAGCAGGGATATCCTGAAAACCTGACCTGTTGGTGGCCCTTGAGGACTGGAGTTGACCACCCCAGGGTTAATATGTAGTCCGAAAAGGAAGCACAATCTGATTTAGCCGTAGAATTGTTCAGAATCTGCTCGCCAGCGATCTATTTTACACATGAGGCTTAATTAAAGTACTTTTTTTTCATCTAATGAATTGGATCATTTATTGTTTAATCAATCTCTTACTATCCACAGCAAACTAGATTTCTTTTGCCAAAATTTAAGTGTGTAATTGGCTGCTATAATAATCATATTTTATCTGCATGTCACTTTCAATGAATGAACAAATGATTACTTACAATTATTTTTATATATATATATTATATATATTACACGTCTGTCTTTGGGTGGGTTTACTGGCTGTGCATCTTAACCCAGGCTGTGCTCAAAGCTGTGAAATGCAGCAAGCAAAAGCTTACAGGAGACCATGATATATGGTTTTGAAGCAAAAGGTGGCACGGTGCTCATTTGCATGTCATTTCCCAGAATCCCTTGCTGCAGTGGAAGCACTGTATGCTGGGTGATGGTGAAAGGCAGGGTTGCAGACCGTCTAAGACATGCAAATGAGCACACAGTAATATTTCCATTTGATATATATATATATTAAATAGAAACATTACTGCTTGCTCATTTTGCATGTCTTTAGACAGGTCTGCAACCCCGCCTTTCACCATTATCACCCAGCATACAGTGCTTCCCCTGCAGCAAGGGATTCTGGGAAATGACCACCCAGTGCCACCTTTTGCTTCAAATCCATTTTGACATGGACCCCCTATAAGCTTATGCTTGCGGCATTGCACAGCTTTTCAGCACAGCCTGGGTTAAGATGTATAGCCAGTAAACCCACCCACAGACAGACGTTTCGACCTTTTGGGTTTCAGTGTGAGGCTGGTTATACTGGCTTTGCAATGTGCAGCTTTGTATAGGCATCCACCACACATTATTTAAATTTTGGTGGGTAAAAAAAAAAGTGACAAAAACCCCTCCACCGTAAAGCATATACAGTAGCAAATGGAAATATTACTGTGTGCTCATTTGCATGTCTTAGACAGGTCTGCAACCCTATATTATATATAATATATATATTATAGATAGATACGCGCACACTACTGTATATACTTATATCTATAAATACACATATATTAACACACACGGGAATGTGCAGCCGCCCCCGCTCCAGCACACCAGGGGTTAATGCCCCACTTTCCTGTTATAAGCCGACAGTTCTCTTTAAACACCCACAATCCCCAGTGGTCAAAATGGCTTTTTTTATTTTTTTTTAATTCAGTGGTAATGTGCCTGATTTCAATCAATTCTATACCTCTAAAAACAATTGCAGCAAACCTGCTGAAGTTATTATAGACAGGTTTATATTATTATAACTTTCTCATACTCGTGTGGTAAGGAGATTAATTCAAATCAATATGTTATCCTTTGAAAGAGAAGGGGAAATGTTAGATTGTAAATAAATACAGAAAGTTCTGACCCTCAGTGCCCCTCAGTGCCCCTTAGTACCATCACAATGTCTATTCCCAAATATGTGCTTTGTATTAAACTTTTTAACCTCGTAGTTGCTTTGTAATGCAATGCTGACCTCTCTGGTAGGGAAGGGGTTAAGATAAAAATAATACAACCAATGAAAGATATTGTTGTAACGCGGCTACAGTGCCCGGTTATGGATGCCGGACGTACATCACTGGTTTCACGAGAACGGTTTATTACCGAGAAGTTTCCTTTATAGACTTACATCCCGACACAGTGGCAGCACCGGCACATAACATCACATCCCCCAGCACATCACATCACATCCACCAGCACAGCACATCACATCCACCAGCACAGCACATCACATCCCCCAGCACATCACATCCACCAGCACATCACATCACATCCACCAGCACATCACATCCCCCAGCACATCACATCACATCCCCCAGCACATCACATCCCCCAGCACATCACATCACATCCACCACAACATCACATCACCCAGCACATCACATCACATCCCCCAGCACATCACATCACATCCCCCAGCACATCACATCACATCCACCAGCACATCACATCCCCCAGCACATCACATCACATCCCCCAGCACATCACATCACATCCACCAGCACATCACATCACATCCCCCAGCACATCACATCCCCCAGCACATCACATCACATCCCCCAGCACATCACATCACATCCCCCAGCACATCACATCACATCCACCAGCACATCACATCCCCCAGCACATCACATCACATCCCCCAGCACATCACATCACATCCACCAGCACATCACATCCCCCAGCACATCACATCACATCCCCCAGCACATCACATCACATCCCCCAGCACATCACATCACATCCCCCAGCACAGCACATCACATCCCCCAGCACATCACATCCACCATCACATCACATTCACCAGCACATCACATCACATCCCCCAGCACATCACATCCACCATCACATCACATCCCCCAGCACATCACATCCACCAGCACATCACATCCACCATCACATCACATTCACCAGGACATCACATCACATCCACCAGCACATCACATCCCCCATTACATCACATCACATTCACCAGCACATCACATCCACCATCACATCACATTCACCAGCACATCACATCCCCCAGCACATCACATCCCCCAGCACATCACATGACATCCCCCAGCACATCACATGACATCCCCCAGCACATCACATCACATCCACCAGCACATCACATCACATCCCCCAGCACATCACATCACATCACATCCCCCAGCACATCACATCCACCATCACATCACATCCATCAGCACATCACATCCCCCAGCACATCACATCACATCACATCCACCATCACATCACATCCCCCAGCACATCACATCCCCCAGCACATCACATCCCCCAGCACATCACATCCCCCAGCACATCACATCCCCCAGCACATCACATCCCCCAGCACATCACATCCCCTAGCACATCACATCCACCAGCACATAACATCCCCCAGCACATCACATCACATCCCCTAGCACATCACATTACATCCACCAGCACATAACATCCCCCAGCACATCACATCACATCCCCCAGCACATCACATCCCCCAGCACATCACATCACATCCCCCAGCACATCACATCCCCCAGCACATCACATCACATCCCCCAGCACATCACATCCCCCAGCACATCACATCCCCTAGCACATCACATCACATCCCCCAGCACATCACATCACATCCCCCAGCACATCAACTCCACCAGCACATCACATCCCCCAGCACATCACATCACATCCACCAGCACATCACATCCACCAGCACATCACATCCCCCAACACATCACATCCACCAGCACATCACATCACATCCACCAGCACATCACATCCACCAGCACATCACATCCACCAGCACATCACATCCACCAGCACATCACATCCCCCAGCACATCACATCCACCAGCACATCACATCCACCAGCACATCACATCCCCCAGCACATCACATCACATCACATCCCCCAGCACATCACATCACATCACATCCCCCAGCACATCACATCACATCCCCCAGCACATCACATCCCCCAGCACATCACATCCCCCAGCACATCACATCACATCCCCCAGCACATCACATCCCCCAGCACATCACATCCCCCAGCACATCACATCCCCCAGCACATCACATCCCCCAGCACATCACATCACATACCCCAGCACATCACATACCCCAGCACATCACATACCCCAGCACATCACATACCCCAGCACATCACATACCCCAGCACATCACATACCCCAGCACATCACATACCCCAGCACATCACATCACATACCCCAGCACATCACATCACATACCCCAGCACATCACATCACATACCCCAGCACATCACATCACATCCCCCAGCACATCACATACCCCAGCACATCACATATCCCAGCACATCACATACCCCAGCACATCACATACCCCAGCACATCACATCACATCCCCTAGCACATCACATCACATCCCCCAGCACATCACATCACATCACATCACATCCCCCAGCACATCACATCACATCCCCCAGCACATCACATCACATCCCCCAGCACATCACATCACATCCCCCAGCACATCACATCACATCCTCCAGCACATCACATCACATCACATCCCCCAGCACATCACATCCCCCATCACATCACATCCATCAGCACATCACATCCCCCATCACATCACATCCATCAGCACATCACATCACATCCCCCAGCACATCACATCACATCCCCCAGCACATCACATCACATCACATCACATCCCCCAGCACATCACATCACATCCCCCAGCACATCACATCACATCCCCCAGCACATCACATCACATCACATCCCCCAGCACATCACATCACATCCACCAGCACATCACATCACATCCCCCAGCACATCACATCACATCCACCAGCACATCACATCACATCCCCCAGCACATCACATCACATCCACCAGCACATCACATCACATCCCCCAGCACATCACATCACATCCACCAGCACATCACATCACATCCCCCAGCACATCACATCACATCCACCAGCACATCACATCACATCCACCAGCACATCACATCCACCAGTACATCACACCACATCCACCAGCACATCACATCCCCCAGCACATCACATCACATCCCCCAGCTCATCACATACCCCAGCACATCACATACCCCAGCACATCACATCCCCCAGCACATCACATCACATCCCCCAGCACATCACATCACATCCCCCAGCACATCACATCACATCCCCTAGCACATCACATCACATCCCCCAGCACATCACATCACATCACATCCCCCAGCACATCACATCCCCCAGCACATCACATCACATCCCCCAGCACATCACATCACATCCCCCAGCACATCACATCCCCCAGCACATCACATCACATCCCCCAGCACATCACATCCACCAGCACATCACATCACATCACATCCCCCAGCACATCACATCACATCCCCCAGCACATCACATCCCCCAGCACATCCCCCAGCACATCACATCACATCCCCCAGCACATCACATCCACCAGCACATCACATCCACCAGCACATCACATCACATCCCCCAGCACATCACATCCCCCAGCACATCACATCCCCCAGCACATCACATCCACCAGCACATCACATCACATCCACCAGCACATCACATCCCCCAGCACATCACATCCACCAGCACATCACATCACATCCACCAGCACATCACATCCCCCAGCACATCACATCACATCCCCCAGCACATCACATCACATCCCCCAGCACATCACATCACATCCACATCACATCACATCCACCAGCACATCACATCCCCCAGCACATCACATCCCCCAGCACATCACATCCCCCAGCACATCACATCCACCAGCACATCACATCCACCAGCACATCACATCCACCAGCACATCACATCACATCCACCAGCACATCACATCCCCCAGCACATCACATCCCCCAGCACATCACATCCCCCAGCACATCACATCCCCCAGCACATCACATCCCCCAGCACATCACATCCCCCAGCACATCACATCACATCCCCCAGCACATCACATCCACCAGTACATCACACCACATCCACCAGCACATCACATCCCCCAGCACATCACATCACATCCCCCAGCTCATCACATACCCCAGCACATCACATACCCCAGCACATCACATCCCCCAGCACATCACATCACATCCCCCAGCACATCACATCACATCCCCCAGCACATCACATCACATCCCCTAGCACATCACATCACATCCCCCAGCACATCACATCACATCACATCCCCCAGCACATCACATCCCCCAGCACATCACATCACATCCCCCAGCACATCACATCACATCCCCCAGCACATCACATCACATCCCCCAGCACATCACATCACATCCCCCAGCACATCACATCCACCAGCACATCACATCACATCACATCCCCCAGCACATCACATCACATCCCCCAGCACATCACATCCCCCAGCACATCCCCCAGCACATCACATCACATCCCCCAGCACATCACATCCACCAGCACATCACATCCACCAGCACATCACATCACATCCCCCAGCACATCACATCCCCCAGCACATCACATCCCCCAGCACATCACATCCACCAGCACATCACATCACATCCACCAGCACATCACATCCCCCAGCACATCACATCCACCAGCACATCACATCACATCCACCAGCACATCACATCCCCCAGCACATCACATCACATCCCCCAGCACATCACATCACATCCCCCAGCACATCACATCACATCCACATCACATCACATCCACCAGCACATCACATCCCCCAGCACATCACATCCCCCAGCACATCACATCCCCCAGCACATCACATCCACCAGCACATCACATCCACCAGCACATCACATCCACCAGCACATCACATCACATCCACCAGCACATCACATCCCCCAGCACATCACATCCCCCAGCACATCACATCCCCCAGCACATCACATCCCCCAGCACATCACATCCCCCAGCACATCACATCCACCAGCACATCACATCCACCAGCACATCACATCCACCAGCACATCACATCCACCAGCACATCACATCACATCCACCAGCACATCACATCCACCAGCACATCACATCCACCAGCACATCACATCACATCCCCAGCACATCACATCACATCCCCCAGCACATCACATCACAACCACCAGCACATCACATCCACCAGCACATCACATCCCCCAGCATATCACATCACATCCCCCAGCACATCACATCCCCCAGCACATCACATCACAACCACCAGCACATCACATCCACCAGCACATCACATCACAACCACCAGCACATCACATCCACCAGCACATCACATCACATCCACCAGCACATCACATCACATCCCCCAGCACATCACATCACATCCCCCAGCACATCACATCACATCCCCCAGCACATCACATCACATCCACCAGTACATCACATCACAACCACCAGCACATCACATCCACCAGCACATCACATCACATCCCCCAGCACATCACATCACATCCACCAGCACATCACATCCCCCAGCACATCACATCACATCCCCCAGCACATCACATCACATCCCCCAGCACATCACATCACATCCCCCAGCACATCACATCACATCCCCCAGCACATCACATCACATCCCCCAGCACATCACATCCACCAGCACATCACATCCCCCAGCACATCACATCCCCCAGCACATCACATCACATCCCCCAGCACATCACATCACATCCCCCAGCACATCACATCACATCCCCTAGCACATCACATCCACCAGCACATCACATCACATCCACCAGCACATCACATCACATCCACCAGCACATCACAACACAATCCTATATGCACACAGCCATAACCTCTCTGACCTTCAACACATACTTCAGTCTGACTTTTTGAGACTCGAAAACTGGATTTCTCAAAACAAACTGTTTTTAAAACTGACAAGATGGTAACAATGGTATTTGGGACCAAGACTTAATTTGTAAAGCTTCCAGTGACTGAGCTCCTGATTAGAACCAACTCTAACACCACCCTAACACCTGTCACTAGTTTTAAATACCTGGGCTTATGGTTTGACTCCCACTTAACATTCGGGATGCACATTGATACCCTGACAACCAAGACCTACGCCAAACTAGGGGTACTTTACAGGAACAAATCCTCCCTAAGTCTCCTGGTCAGAAAGCGTATCGCACAGCAGATGCTAATGCCAATTATTGACTATGGAGACATAGTATATGGCTCGGCACCTCAAACCCACCTTAGCAAACTTGACACCCTCTACAATTCAATTTGTCGTTTTGTTCTCCAATGCAACTACAACACACATCACTGCAAAATGCTCAAAGAACTAGATTGGTCATCACTCGAGTCTAGGCGCAAAGTTCACCTTTCCTGTCTTGCTTTTAAATTCTTCATGGGCAAGCTACCCAGCTACCTGAACAAGCTCCTCACCCCTACCACTTGCAGCACTTATCACCTGAGATCAGACTCCAAAAAACTGTTCATGGTCCCAAGGCTCAACAAAGAATCCGGACGTTCCTCCTTCTCCTACCGTGCACCCCAAAACTGGAACAACCTACCAGAGACTCTCACATCCACCACCAGTTTAAGTTCTTTCAAATCTAAGGCTGTCTCACATTTTAACCTGGTCTGTAACTGTTTCATACGCTCATAATATATATTTTCTTTAACTGTGCACGCAATGTCTTGTATATAATGTATACCCTGTTCATTTATGTAACTGTACTTGTAACCATGTATTATTTGTTTTACTCTGTGCCCAGGACATACTTGAAAACGAGAGGTAACTCTCAATGTATTACTTCCTGGTAAAATATTTTATAAATAAAAAATAAATAAATAACATCCCCCAGCACATCACATCACATCCACCAGCATATCACATCCCCCAGCACATCACATCACATCCACCAGCATATCACATCCCCCAGCACATCACATCACATCCCCCAGCACATCACATTCCCCAGCACATCACATCACATCCACCAGCACATCACATCACATCCACCAGCACATCACATCCCCCAGCACATCACATCCCCCAGCACATCACATCCACCAGCACATCACATCCCCCAGCACATCACATCACATCCACCAGCACATCACATCCCCCAGCACATCACATCCCCCAGCACATCACATCCACCAGCACATCACATCACATCCCCCAGCACATCACATCACATCCCCCAGCACATCACATCACATCCCCCAGCACATCACATCCCCCAGCACATCACATCCACCAGTACATCACATCACATCCACCAGCACATCACATCCACCAGCACATCACATCCACCAGCACATCACATCACATCCCCCAGCACATCACATCCACCAGCACATCACATCCCCCAGCACATCACATCACATCCCCCAGCAAATCACATCACATCCCCCAGCACATCACATCACATCCCCCAGCACATCACATCCACCAGCACATCACATCACATCCCCCAGCACATCACATCACATCCCCCAGCACATCACATCACATCCCCCAGCACATCACATCCCCCAGCACATCACATCACATCCCCCAGCACATCACATCCACCAGGACATCACATCCCCCAGCACATCACATCCACCAGCACATCACATCCACCAGCACATCACATCCCCCAGCACATCACATCACATCCCCCAGCACATCACATCCACCAGTACATCACATCACATCCCCCAGCACCTCACATCACATCCCCCAGCACATCACATCCCCCAGCACATCACATCACATCCACCAGCACATCACATCACATCCCCCAGCACATCACATCACATCCACCAGCACATCACATCACATCCACCAGCACATCACATCCCCCATCACATCACATCCCCCATCACATCACATCACATCCACCAGCACATCACATCACATCCCCCAGCACATCACATCACATCCCCCAGCACATCACATCCCCCAGCACATCACATCACATCCCCCAGCACATCACATCCCCCAGCACATCACATCCCCTAGCACATCACATCACATCCCCCAGCACATCACATCACATCCCCCAGCACATCAACTCCACCAGCACATCACATCCCCCAGCACATCACATCACATCCACCAGCACATCACATCCACCAGCACATCACATCCACCAGCACATCACATCCCCCAGCACATCACATCCACCAGCACATCACATCACATCCACCAGCACATCACATCCACCAGCACATCACATCCACCAGCACATCACATCCCCCAGCACATCACATCCACCAGCACATCACATCCCCCAGCACATCACATCACATCACATCCCCCAGCACATCACATCACATCACATCCCCCAGCACATCACATCACATCCCCCAGCACATCACATCACATCCCCCAGCACATCACATCACATCCCCCAGCACATCACATCCCCCAGCACATCACATCCCCCAGCACATCACATCACATCCCCCAGCACATCACATCCCCCAGCACATCACATCCCCCAGCACATCACATCCCCCAGCACATCACATCCCCCAGCACATCATATCCCCCAGCACATCACATCACATCCCCCAGCACATCACATACCCCAGCACATCACATACCCCAGCACATCACATACCCCAGCACATCACATACCCCAGCACATCACATCACATCCCCCAGCACATCACATACCCCAGCACATCACATACCCCAGCACATCACATACCCCAGCACATCACATACCCCAGCACATCACATACCCCAGCACATCACATACCCCAGCACATCACATACCCCAGCACATCACATCACATCCCCTAGCACATCACATCACATCCCCCAGCACATCACATCACATCACATCACATCCCCCAGCACATCACATCACATCCCCCAGCACATCACATCACATCCCCCAGCACATCACATCACATCCCCCAGCACATCACATCACATCCTCCAGCACATCACATCACATCACATCCCCCAGCACATCACATCCCCCATCACATCACATCCATCAGCACATCACATCACATCCCCCAGCACATCACATCACATCCCCCAGCACATCACATCACATCACATCCCCCAGCACATCACATCCCCCAGCACATCACATCACATCCCCCAGCACATCACATCCACCAGCACATCACACCACATCCACCAGCACATCACATCCCCCAGCACATCACATCACATCCCCCAGCACATCACATCCCCCAGCACATCACATCACATCCCCCAGCACATCACATCCACCATCACATCACATCCACCAGCACATCACATCACATCCCCCAGCACATCACATCCACCAGCACATCACATCCACCAGCACATCACATCACATCCCCCAGCACATCACATCCCCCAGCACATCACATCCACCAGCACATCACATCACATACCCCAGCACATCACATACCCCAGCACATCACATACCCCAGCTCATCACATACCCCAGCACATCACATACCCCAGCACATCACATCCCCCAGCACATCACATCACATCCCCCAGCACATCACATCACATCCCCCAGCACATCACATCACATCCCCTAGCACATCACATCACATCCCTCAGCACATCACATCACATCACATCCCCCAGCACATCACATCACATCCCCCAGCACATCACATCACATCCCCCAGCACATCACATCCCCCAGCACATCACATCACATCCCCCAGCACATCACATCCACCAGCACATCACATCACATCACATCCCCCAGCACATCACATCACATCCCCCAGCACATCACATCCCCCAGCACATCCCCCAGCACATCACATCACATCCCCCAGCACATCACATCACATCCACATCACATCACATCCACCAGCACATCACATCCCCCAGCACATCACATCCCCCAGCACATCACATCCCCCAGCACATCACATCCACCAGCACATCACATCCACCAGCACATCACATCCACCAGCACATCACATCCACCAGCACATCACATCACATCCACCAGCACATCACATCCCCCAGCACATCACATCCCCCAGCACATCACATCCCCCAGCACATCACATCCCCCAGCACATCACATCCACCAGCACATCACATCCACCAGCACATCACATCCACCAGCACATCACATCACATCCACCAGCACATCACATCCACCAGCACATCACATCCACCAGCACATCACATCACATCCCCCAGCACATCACATCATATCCCCCAGCACATCACATCACATCCACCAGCACATCACATCCACCAGCACATCACATCACATCCACCAGCACATCACATCCACCAGCACATCACATCCACCAGCACATCACATCACATCCCCAGCACATCACATCACATCCCCCAGCACATCACATCACAACCACCAGCACATCACATCCACCAGCACATCACATCACATCCCCCAGCATATCACATCACATCCCCCAGCACATCACATCCCCCAGCACATCACATCACAACCACCAGCACATCACATCCACCAGCACATCACATCACATCCACCAGCACATCACATCACATCCCCCAGCACATCACATCACATCCCCCAGCACATCACATCACATCCCCCAGCACATCACATCACATCCACCAGTACATCACATCACAACCACCAGCACATCACATCCACCAGCACATCACATCACATCCCCCAGCACATCACATCACATCACATCCACCAGCACATCACATCCCCCAGCACATCACATCACATCCCCCAGCACATCACATCACATCCCCCAGCACATCACATCACATCCCCCAGCACATCACATCACATCCCCCAGCACATCACATCACATCCCCCAGCACATCACATCCACCAGCACATCACATCCCCCAGCACATCACATCCCCCAGCACATCACATCACATCCCCCAGCACATCACATCACATCCCCCAGCACATCACATCACATCCCCTAGCACATCACATCCACCAGCACATCACATCACATCCACCAGCACATCACATCACATCCACCAGCACATCACAACACAATCCTATATGCACACAGCCATAACCTCTCTGACCTTCAACACATACTTCAGTCTGACTTTTTGAGACTCGAAAACTGGATTTCTCAAAACAAACTGTTTTTAAAACTGACAAGATGGTAACAATGGTATTTGGGACCAAGACTTAATTTGTAAAGCTTCCAGTGACTGAGCTCCTGATTAGAACCAACTCTAACACCACCCTAACACCTGTCACTAGTTTTAAATACCTGGGCTTATGGTTTGACTCCCACTTAACATTCGGGATGCACATTGATACCCTGACAACCAAGACCTACGCCAAACTAGGGGTACTTTACAGGAACAAATCCTCCCTAAGTCTCCTGGTCAGAAAGCGTATCGCACAGCAGATGCTAATGCCAATTATTGACTATGGAGACATAGTATATGGCTCGGCACCTCAAACCCACCTTAGCAAACTTGACACCCTCTACAATTCAATTTGTCGTTTTGTTCTCCAATGCAACTACAACACACATCACTGCAAAATGCTCAAAGAACTAGATTGGTCATCACTCGAGTCTAGGCGCAAAGTTCACCTTTCCTGTCTTGCTTTTAAATTCTTCATGGGCAAGCTACCCAGCTACCTGAACAAGCTCCTCACCCCTACCACTTGCAGCACTTATCACCTGAGATCAGACTCCAAAAGACTGTTCATGGTCCCAAGGCTCAACAAAGAATCCGGACGTTCCTCCTTCTCCTACCGTGCACCCCAAAACTGGAACAACCTACCAGAGACTCTCACATCCACCACCAGTTTAAGTTCTTTCAAATCTAAGGCTGTCTCACATTTTAACCTGGTCTGTAACTGTTTCATACGCTCATAATATATATTTTCTTTAACTGTGCACGCAATGTCTTGTATATAATGTATACCCTGTTCATTTATGTAACTGTACTTGTAACCATGTATTATTTGTTTTACTCTGTGCCCAGGACATACTTGAAAACGAGAGGTAACTCTCAATGTATTACTTCCTGGTAAAATATTTTATAAATAAAAAATAAATAAATAACATCCCCCAGCACATCACATCACATCCACCAGCATATCACATCCCCCAGCACATCACATCACATCCACCAGCATATCACATCCCCCAGCACATCACATCACATCCCCCAGCACATCACATTCCCCAGCACATCACATCACATCCACCAGCACATCACATCACATCCACCAGCACATCACATCCCCCAGCACATCACATCCCCCAGCACATCACATCCACCAGCACATCACATCCCCCAGCACATCACATCACATCCACCAGCACATCACATCCCCCAGCACATCACATCCCCCAGCACATCACATCCACCAGCACATCACATCACATCCCCCAGCACATCACATCACATCCCCCAGCACATCACATCACATCCCCCAGCACATCACATCCCCCAGCACATCACATCCACCAGTACATCACATCACATCCACCAGCACATCACATCCACCAGCACATCACATCCACCAGCACATCACATCACATCCACCAGCACATCACATCACATCCCCCAGCACATCACATCACATCCCCCAGCACATCACATCCACCAGCACATCACATCCCCCAGCACATCACATCACATCCCCCAGCAAATCACATCACATCCCCCAGCACATCACATCACATCCCCCAGCACATCACATCCACCAGCACATCACATCACATCCCCCAGCACATCACATCACATCCCCCAGCACATCACATCACATCCCCCAGCACATCACATCCCCCAGCACATCACATCACATCCCCCAGCACATCACATCCACCAGGACATCACATCCCCCAGCACATCACATCCACCAGCACATCACATCCACCAGCACATCACATCCCCCAGCACATCACATCACATCCCCCAGCACATCACATCCACCAGTACATCACATCACATCCCCCAGCACCTCACATCACATCCCCCAGCACATCACATCCCCCAGCACATCACATCACATCCACCAGCACATCACATCACATCCCCCAGCACATCACATCACATCCACCAGCACATCACATCACATCCACCAGCACATCACATCCCCCATCACATCACATCCCCCATCACATCACATCACATCCACCAGCACATCACATCACATCCCCCAGCACATCACATCACATCCCCCAGCACATCACATCCCCCAGCACATCACATCACATCCCCCAGCACATCACATCCCCCAGCACATCACATCCCCTAGCACATCACATCACATCCCCCAGCACATCACATCACATCCCCCAGCACATCAACTCCACCAGCACATCACATCCCCCAGCACATCACATCACATCCACCAGCACATCACATCCACCAGCACATCACATCCACCAGCACATCACATCCACCAGCACATCACATCCCCCAGCACATCACATCCACCAGCACATCACATCACATCCACCAGCACATCACATCCACCAGCACATCACATCCACCAGCACATCACATCCCCCAGCACATCACATCCACCAGCACATCACATCCACCAGCACATCACATCCCCCAGCACATCACATCACATCACATCCCCCAGCACATCACATCACATCACATCCCCCAGCACATCACATCACATCCCCCAGCACATCACATCACATCCCCCAGCACATCACATCCCCCAGCACATCACATCCCCCAGCACATCACATCCCCCAGCACATCACATCACATCCCCCAGCACATCACATCCCCCAGCACATCACATCCCCCAGCACATCACATCCCCCAGCACATCACATCCCCCAGCACATCATATCCCCCAGCACATCACATCACATCCCCCAGCACATCACATACCCCAGCACATCACATACCCCAGCACATCACATACCCCAGCACATCACATACCCCAGCACATCACATCACATCCCCCAGCACATCACATACCCCAGCACATCACATACCCCAGCACATCACATACCCCAGCACATCACATACCCCAGCACATCACATACCCCAGCACATCACATACCCCAGCACATCACATACCCCAGCACATCACATCACATCCCCTAGCACATCACATCACATCCCCCAGCACATCACATCACATCACATCACATCCCCCAGCACATCACATCACATCCCCCAGCACATCACATCACATCCCCCAGCACATCACATCACATCCCCCAGCACATCACATCACATCCTCCAGCACATCACATCACATCACATCCCCCAGCACATCACATCCCCCATCACATCACATCCATCAGCACATCACATCACATCCCCCAGCACATCACATCACATCCCCCAGCACATCACATCACATCACATCCCCCAGCACATCACATCACATCCCCCAGCACATCACATCACATCCCCCAGCACATCACATCCACCAGCACATCACATCCCCCAGAACATCACATCCACCAGTACATCACACCACATCCACCAGCACATCACATCCCCCAGCACATCACATCACATCCCCCAGCACATCACATCCCCCAGCACATCACATCACATCCCCCAGCACATCACATCCACCATCACATCACATCCACCAGCACATCACATCACATCCCCCAGCACATCACATCCACCAGCACATCACATCCACCAGCACATCACATCACATCCCCCAGCACATCACATCCCCCAGCACATCACATCCACCAGCACATCACATCACATACCCCAGCACATCACATACCCCAGCACATCACATACCCCAGCTCATCACATACCCCAGCACATCACATACCCCAGCACATCACATCCCCCAGCACATCACATCACATCCCCCAGCACATCACATCACATCCCCCAGCACATCACATCACATCCCCTAGCACATCACATCACATCCCTCAGCACATCACATCACATCACATCCCCCAGCACATCACATCACATCCCCCAGCACATCACATCACATCCCCCAGCACATCACATCCCCCAGCACATCACATCACATCCCCCAGCACATCACATCCACCAGCACATCACATCACATCACATCCCCCAGCACATCACATCACATCCCCCAGCACATCACATCCCCCAGCACATCCCCCAGCACATCACATCACATCCCCCAGCACATCACATCCACCAGCACATCACATCCACCAGCACATCACATCACATCCCCCAGCACATCACATCCCCCAGCACATCACATCCCCCAGCACATCACATCCACCAGCACATCACATCACATCCACCAGCACATCACATCCCCCAGCACATCACATCCACCAGCACATCACATCACATCCACCAGCACATCACATCCCCCAGCACATCACATCACATCCCCCAGCACATCACATCACATCCACCAGCACATCACATCCCCCAGCACATCACATCCCCCAGCACATCACATCCACCAGTACATCACATTACATCCACCAGCACATCACATCCCCCAGCACATCACATCACATCCCCCAGCACATCACATCCCCCAGCACATCACATCACATCCCCCAGCACATCACATCCACCATCACATCACATCCACCAGCACATCACATCACATCCCCCAGCACATCACATCCACCAGCACATCACATCCACCAGCACATCACATCACATCCCCCAGCACATCACATCCCCCAGCACATCACATCCACCAGCACATCACATCACATACCCCAGCACATCACATACCCCAGCACATCACATACCCCAGCACATCACATACCCCAGCTCATCACATACCCCAGCACATCACATCCCCCAGCACATCACATCACATCCCCCAGCACATCACATCACATCCCCCAGCACATCACATCACATCCCCTAGCACATCACATCACATCCCTCAGCACATCACATCACATCCCCCAGCACATCACATCACATCCCCCAGCACATCACATCACATCCCCCAGCACATCACATCCCCCAGCACATCCCCCAGCACATCACATCACATCCCCCAGCACATCACATCCCCCAGCACATCACATCCACCAGCACATCACATCCACCAGCACATCACATCACATCCCCCAGCACATCACATCCCCCAGCACATCACATCCCCCAGCACATCACATCACATCCCCCAGCACATCACATCCACCAGCACATCACATCACATCCACCAGCACATCACATCCCCCAGCACATCACATCCACCAGCACATCACATCACATCCACCAGCACATCACATCCCCCAGCACATCACATCACATCCCCCAGCACATCACATCACATCCACCAGCACATCACATCCCCCAGCACATCACATCCCCCAGCACATCACATCCACCAGCACATCACATCCACCAGCACATCACATCCACCAGCACATCACATCACATCCACCAGCACATCACATCCCCCAGCACATCACATCCCCCAGCACATCACATCCCCCAGCACATCACATCCACCAGCACATCACATCCACCAGCACATCACATCCACCAGCACATCACATCACATCCACCAGCACATCACATCCACCAGCACATCACATCCACCAGCACATCACATCACATCCCCAGCACATCACATCACATCTCCCAGCACATCACATCACAACCACCAGCACATCACATCCACCAGCACATCACATCACATCCCCCAGCACATCACATCACATCACATCCCCCAGCACATCACATCACATCACATCCCCCAGCACATCACATCACAACCACCAGCACATCACATCCACCAGCACATCACATCACATCCACCAGCACATCACATCACATCCACCAGCACATCACATCACATCCCCCAGCACATCACATCACATCCCCCAGCACATCACATCACATCCCCCAGCACATCACATCACATCCACCAGTACATCACATCACAACCACCAGCACATCACATCCACCAGCACATCACATCACATCCCCCAGCACATCACATCACATCACATCCACCAGCACATCACATCCCCCAGCACATCACATCACATCCCCCAGCACATCACATCACATCCCCCAGCACATCACATCCCCCAGCACATCACATCACATCCCCCAGCACATCACATCCACCAGCACATCACATCCCCCAGCACATCACATCCCCCAGCACATCACATCACATCCCCCAGCACATCACATCACATCCCCCAGCACATCACATCACATCCACCAGCACATCACATCACATCCCCCAGCACATCACATCACATCACATCCCCCAGCACATCACATCACATCCACCAGCACATCACATCACATCCCCCAGCACATCACATCCACCAGCACATCACATCACATCCACCAGCACATCACATCACATCCCCCAGCACATCACATCACATCCCCCAGCACATCACATCACATCCCCTAGCACATCACATCCACCAGCACATCACATCACATCCACCAGCACATCACATCACATCCACCAGCACATCACAACACAATCCTATATGCACACAGCCATAACCTCTCTGACCTTCAACACATACTTCAGTCTGACTTTTTGAGACTCGAAAACTGGATTTCTCAAAACAAACTGTTTTTAAAACTGACAAGATGGTAACAATGGTATTTGGGACCAAGACTTAATTTGTAAAGCTTCCAGTGACTGAGCTCCTGATTAGAACCAACACTAACACCACCCTAACACCTGTCACTAGTTTTAAATACCTGGGCTTATGGTTTGACTCCCACTTAACATTCGGGATGCACATTGATACCCTGACAACCAAGACCTACGCCAAACTAGGGGTACTTTACAGGAACAAATCCTCCCTAAGTCTCCTGGTCAGAAAGCGTATCGCACAGCAGATGCTAATGCCAATTATTGACTATGGAGACATAGTATATGGCTCGGCACCTCAAACCCACCTTAGCAAACTTGACACCCTCTACAATTCAATTTGTCGTTTTGTTCTCCAATGCAACTACAACACACATCACTGCAAAATGCTCAAAGAACTAGATTGGTCATCACTCGAGTCTAGGCGCAAAGTTCACCTTTCCTGTCTTGCTTTTAAATTCTTCATGGGCAAGCTACCCAGCTACCTGAACAAGCTCCTCACCCCTACCACTTGCAGCACTTATCACCTGAGATCAGACTCCAAAAGACTGTTCATGGTCCCAAGGCTCAACAAAGAATCCGGACGTTCCTCCTTCTCCTACCGTGCACCCCAAAACTGGAACAACCTACCAGAGACTCTCACATCCACCACCAGTTTAAGTTCTTTCAAATCTAAGGCTGTCTCACATTTTAACCTGGTCTGTAACTGTTTCATACGCTCATAATATATATTTTCTTTAACTGTGCACGCAATGTCTTGTATATAATGTATACCCTGTTCATTTATGTAACTGTACTTGTAACCATGTATTATTTGTTTTACTCTGTGCCCAGGACATACTTGAAAACGAGAGGTAACTCTCAATGTATTACTTCCTGGTAAAATATTTTATAAATAAAAAATAAATAAATAAATAACATCCCCCAGCACATCACATCACATCCACCAGCATATCACATCCCCCAGCACATCACATCACATCCACCAGCATATCACATCCCCCAGCACATCACATCACATCCCCCAGCACATCACATTCCCCAGCACATCACATCACATCCACCAGCACATCACATCACATCCACCAGCACATCACATCCCCCAGCAAATCACATCCCCCAGCACATCACATCCCCCAGCACATCACATCACATCCACCAGCACATCACATCCCCCAGCACATCACATCCCCCAGCACATCACATCCACCAGCACATCACATCCACCAGCACATCACATCACATCCACCAGCACATCACATCCACCAGCACATCACATCCCCCAGCACATCACATCACATCCCCCAGCACATCACATCCCCCAGCACATCACATCCACCAGTACATCACATCACATCCACCAGCACATCACATCCACCAGCACATCACATCCACCAGCACATCACATCACATCCACCAGCACATCACATCACATCCCCCAGCACATCACATCCACCAGCACATCACATCCCCCAGCACATCACATCACATCCCCCAGCACATCACATCACATCCCCCAGCACATCACATCACATCCCCCAGCACATCACATCCACCAGCACATCACATCACATCCCCCAGCACATCACATCACATCCCCCAGCACATCACATCACATCCCCCAGCACATCACATCACATCCCCCAGCACATCACATCCACCAGCACATCACATCCCCCAGCACATCACATCCACCAGCACATCACATCCACCAGCACATCACATCCCCCAGCACATCACATCACATCCCCCAGCACATCACATCCACCAGTACATCACATCACATCCCCCAGCACATCACATCCCCCAGCACATCACATCACATCCACCAGCACATCACATCACATCCCCCAGCACATCACATCACATCCACCAGCACATCACATCACATCCACCAGCACATCACATCCCCCATCACATCACATCCCCCATCACATCACATCACATCCACCAGCACATCACATCACATCCCCCAGCACATCACATCACATCCACCAGCACATCACATCACATCCACCAGCACATCACATCCCCCATCACATCACATCCCCCATCACATCACATCACATCCACCAGCACATCACATCCACCAGCACATCACATCCCCCAGCACATCACATCCCCCAGCACATCACATCACATCCCCCAGCACATCACATCACATCCACCAGCACATCACATCCACCAGCACATCACATCACATCCCCCAGCACATCACATCACATCCCCCAGCACATCACATCACATCCCCCAGCACATCACATCCACCAGCACATCACATCCCCCAGCACATCACATCCACCAGCACATCACATCCACCAGTACATCACATCCCCCAGCACATCACATCCCCGAGCACATCACATCCCCCAGCACATCACATCCACCAGCACATCACATCACATCCCCCAGCACATCACATCCACCAGTACATCACATCCCCCAGCACATCACATCCCCGAGCACATCACATCCCCCAGCACATCACATCCACCAGCACATCACATCCACCAGTACATCACATCCCCCAGCACATCACATCCCCCAGCACATCACATCCACCAGCACATCACATCACATCCACCAGCACATCACATCCACCAGTACATCACATCCCCCAGCACATCACATCCCCGAGCACATCACATCCCCCAGCACATCACATCCACCAGCACATCACATCCACCAGTACATCACATCCCCCAGCACATCACATCCCCCAGCACATCACATCCCCCAGCACATCACATCACATCCCCCAGCACATCCCATCACATCCCCCAGCACATCACATCCCCCAGCACATCACATCACATCCCCCAGCACATCACATCCCCCATCACATCACATCCCCCAGCACATCACATCACATCCACCAGCACATCACATCCCCCAGCACATCACATCCCCCAGCACATCACATCACATCCCCCAGCACATCACATCCACCAGCACATCACATCCCCCAGCACATCACATCCACCAGTACATCACATCACATCCACCAGCCCATCACATCCACCAGCACATCACATCACATCCACCAGCACATCACATCACATCCACCAGCACATCACATCCACCAGCACATCTCATCCCCCATCACATCACATCCCCCAGCACATCACATCCCCCAGCACATCACATCCCCCAGCACATCACATCCACCAGTACATCACATCACATCCACCAGCACATCACATCCCCCAGCACATCACATCACATCCACCAGCACATCACATCCACCAGCACATCACATCACATCCACCAGCACATCACATCCCCCAGCACATCACATCCACCAGCACATCACATCACATCACCCAGCACATCACATCCACCAGCACATCACATCACATCCACCAGCATATCACATCCCCCAGCACATCACATCACATCCCCCAGCACATCACATCACATCACCCAGCACATCACATCCACCAGTACATCACATCACATCCACCAGCACATTACATCCACCAGCACATCACATCACATCCACCAGCACATCACATCCACCAGCACATCACAGCACATCACATCACATCCCCCAGCACATCACATCATATCCCCCATCACATCACATCACATCTCCCAGCACATCACATCACAACCACCAGCACATCACATCCACCAGCACATCACATCACATCCCCCAGCACATCACATCACATCACATCCCCCAGCACATCACATCACAACCACCAGCACATCACATCCACCAGCACATCACATCACATCCACCAGCACATCACATCACATCCCCCAGCACATCACATCACATCCCCCAGCACATCACATCACATCCCCCAGCACATCACATCACATCCACCAGTACATCACATCACAACCACCAGCACATCACATCCACCAGCACATCACATCACATCCCCCAGCACATCACATCACATCACATCCACCAGCACATCACATCCCCCAGCACATCACATCACATCCCCCAGCACATCACATCACATCCCCCAGCACATCACATCACATCCCCCAGCACATCACATCACATCCCCCAGCACATCACATCCACCAGCACATCACATCCCCCAGCACATCACATCCCCCAGCACATCACATCACATCCCCCAGCACATCACATCACATCCCCCAGCACATCACATCACATCACATCACATCCCCCAGCACATCACATCACATCCACCAGCACATCACATCACATCCCCCAGCACATCACATCACATCACATCACATCCCCCAGCACATCACATCACATCCACCAGCACATCACATCACATCCCCCAGCACATCACATCCACCAGCACATCACATCACATCCACCAGCACATCACATCACATCCCCCAGCACATCACATCACATCCCCCAGCACATCACATCACATCCCCTAGCACATCACATCCACCAGCACATCACATCACATCCACCAGCACATCACATCACATCCACCAGCACATCACAACACAATCCTATATGCACACAGCCATAACCTCTCTGACCTTCAACACATACTTCAGTCTGACTTTTTGAGACTCGAAAACTGGATTTCTCAAAACAAACTGTTTTTAAAACTGACAAGATGGTAACAATGGTATTTGGGACCAAGACTTAATTTGTAAAGCTTCCAGTGACTGAGCTCCTGATTAGAACCAACACTAACACCACCCTAACACCTGTCACTAGTTTTAAATACCTGGGCTTATGGTTTGACTCCCACTTAACATTCGGGATGCACATTGATACCCTGACAACCAAGACCTACGCCAAACTAGGGGTACTTTACAGGAACAAATCCTCCCTAAGTCTCCTGGTCAGAAAGCGTATCGCACAGCAGATGCTAATGCCAATTATTGACTATGGAGACATAGTATATGGCTCGGCACCTCAAACCCACCTTAGCAATCTTGACACCCTCTACAATTCAATTTGTCGTTTTGTTCTCCAATGCAACTACAACACACATCACTGCAAAATGCTCAAAGAACTAGATTGGTCATCACTCGAGTCTAGGCGCAAAGTTCACCTTTCCTGTCTTGCTTTTAAATTCTTCATGGGCAAGCTACCCAGCTACCTGAACAAGCTCCTCACCCCTACCACTTGCAGCACTTATCACCTGAGATCAGACTCCAAAAGACTGTTCATGGTCCCAAGGCTCAACAAAGAATCCGGACGTTCCTCCTTCTCCTACCGTGCACCCCAAAACTGGAACAACCTACCAGAGACTCTCACATCCACCACCAGTTTAAGTTCTTTCAAATCTAAGGCTGTCTCACATTTTAACCTGGTCTGTAACTGTTTCATACGCTCATAATATATATTTTCTTTAACTGTGCACGCAATGTCTTGTATATAATGTATACCCTGTTCATTTATGTAACTGTACTTGTAACCATGTATTATTTGTTTTACTCTGTGCCCAGGACATACTTGAAAACGAGAGGTAACTCTCAATGTATTACTTCCTGGTAAAATATTTTATAAATAAAAAATAAATAAATAAATAACATCCCCCAGCACATCACATCACATCCACCAGCATATCACATCCCCCAGCACATCACATCACATCCACCAGCATATCACATCCCCCAGCACATCACATCACATCCCCCAGCACATCACATTCCCCAGCACATCACATCACATCCACCAGCACATCACATCACATCCACCAGCACATCACATCCCCCAGCAAATCACATCCCCCAGCACATCACATCCCCCAGCACATCACATCACATCCACCAGCACATCACATCCCCCAGCACATCACATCCCCCAGCACATCACATCCACCAGCACATCACATCCACCAGCACATCACATCACATCCACCAGCACATCACATCCACCAGCACATCACATCCCCCAGCACATCACATCACATCCCCCAGCACATCACATCCCCCAGCACATCACATCCACCAGTACATCACATCACATCCACCAGCACATCACATCCACCAGCACATCACATCCCCCAGCACATCACATCCACCAGTACATCACATCACATCCACCAGCACATCACATCCACCAGCACATCACATCACATCCACCAGCACATCACATCACATCCCCCAGCACATCACATCCACCAGCACATCACATCCCCCAGCACATCACATCACATCCCCCAGCACATCACATCACATCCCCCAGCACATCACATCACATCCCCCAGCACATCACATCCACCAGCACATCACATCACATCCCCCAGCACATCACATCACATCCCCCAGCACATCACATCACATCCCCCAGCACATCACATCCACCAGCACATCACATCCCCCAGCACATCACATCCACCAGCACATCACATCCACCAGCACATCACATCCCCCAGCACATCACATCACATCCCCCAGCACATCACATCCACCAGTACATCACATCACATCCCCCAGCACATCACATCCCCCAGCACATCACATCACATCCACCAGCACATCACATCACATCCCCCAGCACATCACATCACATCCACCAGCACATCACATCACATCCACCAGCACATCACATCCCCCATCACATCACATCCCCCATCACATCACATCACATCCACCAGCACATCACATCACATCCCCCAGCACATCACATCACATCCACCAGCACATCACATCACATCCACCAGCACATCACATCCCCCATCACATCACATCCCCCATCACATCACATCACATCCACCAGCACATCACATCCACCAGCACATCACATCCCCCAGCACATCACATCCCCCAGCACATCACATCACATCCCCCAGCACATCACATCACATCCACCAGCACATCACATCCCCCAGCACATCACATCACATCCCCCAGCACATCACATCACATCCCCCAGCACATCACATCACATCCCCCAGCACATCACATCCACCAGCACATCACATCCCCCAGCACATCACATCCACCAGCACATCACATCCACCAGTACATCACATCCCCCAGCACATCACATCCCCGAGCACATCACATCCCCCAGCACATCACATCCACCAGCACATCACATCACATCCCCCAGCACATCACATCCACCAGTACATCACATCCCCCAGCACATCACATCCCCGAGCACATCACATCCCCCAGCACATCACATCCACCAGCACATCACATCCACCAGTACATCACATCCCCCAGCACATCACATCCCCCAGCACATCACATCCACCAGCACATCACATCACATCCACCAGCACATCACATCCACCAGTACATCACATCCCCCAGCACATCACATCCCCGAGCACATCACATCCCCCAGCACATCACATCCACCAGCACATCACATCCACCAGTACATCACATCCCCCAGCACATCACATCCCCCAGCACATCACATCCCCCAGCACATCACATCACATCCCCCAGCACATCACATCACATCCCCCAGCACATCACATCCCCCAGCACATCACATCACATCCCCCAGCACATCACATCCCCCATCACATCACATCCCCCAGCACATCACATCACATCCACCAGCACATCACATCCCCCAGCACATCACATCCCCCAGCACATCACATCACATCCCCCAGCACATCACATCCACCAGCACATCACATCCCCCAGCACATCACATCCACCAGTACATCACATCACATCCACCAGCCCATCACATCCACCAGCACATCACATCACATCCACCAGCACATCACATCACATCCACCAGCACATCACATCACATCCACCAGCACATCACATCCACCAGCACATCTCATCCCCCATCACATCACATCCCCCAGCACATCACATCCCCCAGCACATCACATCCCCCAGCACATCACATCCACCAGTACATCACATCCACCAGCACATCACATCCCCCAGCACATCACATCACATCCACCAGCACATCACATCCACCAGCACATCACATCACATCCACCAGCACATCACATCCCCCAGCACATCACATCACATCACCCAGCACATCACATCCACCAGCACATCACATCACATCCACCAGCACATCACATCACATCCACCAGCATATCACATCCCCCAGCACATCACATCACATCCCCCAGCACATCACATCACATCCCCCAGCACATCACATCCACCAGTACATCACATCACATCCACCAGCACATCACATCCACCAGCACATCACATCACATCCACCAGCACATCACATCCACCAGCACATCACATCCCCCAGCACATCACATCACATCACCCAGCACATCACATCCACCAGCACATCACATCACATCCACCAGCACATCACATCACATCCACCAGCATATCACATCCCCCAGCACATCACATCACATCCCCCAGCACATCACATCACATCCCCCAGCACATCACATCACATCCCCCAGCACATCACATCACATCACATCCCCCAGCACATCACATCCACCAGTACATCACATCACATCCACCAGCACATTACATCCACCAGCACATCACATCACATCCACCAGCACATCACATCCACCAGCACATCACAGCACATCACATCACATCCCCCAGCACATCACATCATATCCCCCATCACATCACATCACATCCCCCAGCACATCACATCCCCCAGCACATCACATCACATCCCCCAGCACATCACATCACATCCCCCAGCACATCACATCACATCACCCAGCACATCACATCCCCCAGCACATCACATCACATCCACCAGCACATCACATCACATCCCCCAGCACATCACATCACATCCCCCAGCACATCACATCACATCACCCAGCACATCACATCCCCCAGCACATCACATCACATCCACCAGCACATCACATCCACCAGCACATCACATCACATTACCCAGCATATCACATCCCCCAGCACATCACATCACATCCCCCAGCACATCACATCACATCCCCCAGCACATCACATCACATCACCCAGCACATCACATCCACCAGCACATCACATCACATCCACCAGCATATCACATCCCCCAGCACATCACATCACATCCACCAGCACATCACATCACATCCCCCAGCACATCACATCACATCCCCCAGCACATCACATCCCCCAGCACATCACATCACATCCACCAGCACATCACATCCACCAGCACATCACATCCCCCAGCACATCACATCCACCAGCACATCACATCACATCCCCCACCACATCACATCACATCCCCCAGCACATCACATC
This sequence comes from Ascaphus truei, assembly GCF_040206685.1. NCBI lineage: Eukaryota > Metazoa > Chordata > Amphibia > Anura > Ascaphidae > Ascaphus > Ascaphus truei. The sequence continues at coordinate 13,248,317 of NC_134491.1, forward strand.
ACATCCCCCAGCACATCACATCACATCCCCCAGCACATCACATCCACCAGCACATCACATCACATCCCCCAGCACATCACATCACATCCCCCAGCACATCACATCACATCCCCCAGCACATCACATCCCCCAGCACATCACATCCACCAGCACATCACATCACATCCCCCAGCACAGCACATCACATCCACCAGCACATCACATCCCCCAGCACATCACATCACATCCCCCAGCACATCACATCACATCCCCCAGCACATCACATCCACCAGCACATCACATCACATCCCCCAGCACAGCACATCACATCCACCAGCACATCACAGCACATCACATCACATCCACCAGCACATCACATCCCCCAGCACATCACATCCCCCAGCACATCACATCACATCCCCCAGCACATCACATCACATCCACCAGCACATCACATCCCCCAGCACATCACATCCCCCAGCACATCACATCACATCCACCAGCACATCACATCCCCTAGCACATCACATCCCCCAGCACATCACATCACATCCCCCAGCACATCACATCCCCCATCACATCACATCACATACACCAGCACATCCCATCCACCAGCACATCACATCCACCAGCACATCACATCCACCAGTACATCACATCACATCCACCAGCACATCACATCCCCCAGCACATCACATCACATCCCCTAGCACATCACATCACATCCCCCAGCACATCACATATCACATCACATCACATCACCCAGCACATCACATCCCCCAGCACATCACATCACATCCCCTAGCACATCACATCCCCCATCAGATCACATCACATCCCCCAGCACATCACATCACATCCCCCAGCACATCACATATCACATCACATCACATCCACCAGCACATCACATCCCCCAGCACATCACATCACATCCCCTAGCACATCACATCACATCCCCCAGCACATCACATATCACATCACATCACATCACCCAGCACATCACATCCCCCAGCACATCACATCACATCCCCCAGCACATCACATCCCCCATCAGATCACATCACATCCCCCAGCACATCACATCCACCAGTACATCACATCACATCCACCAGCACATCACATCCACCAGTACATCACATCACATCCACCAGCACATCACATCCACCAGCACATCACATCACATCCCCCAGCACATCACATCACATCCCCCAGCACATCACATCACATCCCCCAGCACATCACATCACATCCCTCAGCACATCACATCCACCAGCACATCACATCACATCCCCCAGCACATCACATCACATCCCCCAGCACATCACATCACATCCCCCAGCACATCACATCCCCCAGCACATCACATCCCCCAGCACATCACATCCCCCAGCACATCACATCCACCAGCACATCACATCACATCCCCCAGCACAGCACATCACATCCACCAGCACATCACATCCCCCAGCACATCACATCACATCCCCCAGCACATCACATCACATCCCCCAGCACATCACATCCACCAGCACATCACATCACATCCCCCTGCACAGCACATCACATCCACCAGCACATCACAGCACATCACATCGCATCCACCAGCACATCACATCCCCCAGCACATCACATCCCCCAGCACATCACATCACATCCACCAGCACATCACATCACATCCCCCAGCACATCACATCACATCCACCAGCACATCACATCCCCCAGCACATCACATCCCCCAGCACATCACATCACATCCACCAGCACATCACATCCCCTAGCACATCACATCCCCCAGCACATCACATCACATCCCCCAGCACATCACATCCCCCATCACATCACATCACATCCACCAGCACATCACATCCCCCAGCACATCACATCCACCAGCACATCACATCCACCAGCACATCACATCCACCAGTACATCACATCACATCCACCAGCACATCACATCCCCCAGCACATCACATCACATCCACCAGCACATCACATCACATCCACCAGCACATCACATCCACCAGCACATCACATCCACCAGTACATCACATCACATCCACCAGCACATCACATCCCCCAGCACATCACATCACATCCACCAGCACATCACATCACATCCCCTAGCACATCACATCCCCAGCACATCACATATCACATCACATCACATCACCCAGCACATCACATCCCCCAGCACATCACATCACATCCCCCAGCACATCACATCACATCCCCCAGCACATCACATCCCCCAGCACATCACATCACATCACCTAGCACATCACATCCCCCAGCACATCACATCCCCCATCACATCACATCACATCCACCAGTACATCACATCACATCCACCAGCACATCACATCCACCAGTACATCACATCACATCCACCAGCACATCACATCCACCAGCACATCACATCACATCCACCAGCACATCACATCCACCAGCACATCACAGCACATCACATCACATCCCCCAGCACATCACATCCCCCAGCACATTACATCCACCAGCACATCACATCACATCCACCAGCACATCACATCACATCCACCAGCATATCACATCCCCCAGCACATCACATCACATCCCCTAGCACATCACATCCCCAGCACATCACATATCACATCACATCACATCACCCAGCACATCACATCCCCCAGCACATCACATCACATCCCCCAGCACATCACATCACATCCCCCAGCACATCACATCCCCCAGCACATCACATCACATCACCTAGCACATCACATCCCCCAGCACATCACATCCCCCATCACATCACATCACATCCCCCAGCACATCACATCCACCAGCACATCACATCACATCACATCCCCCAGCACAGCACATCACATCCACCAGCACATCACAGCACATCACATCACATCCACCAGCACATCACATCCCCCAGCACATCACATCCCCCAGCACATCACATCACATCCACCAGCACATCACATCACATCCCCCAGCACATCACATCACATCCACCAGCACATCACATCCCCCAGCACATCACATCCCCCAGCACATCACATCACATCCACCAGCACATCACATCCCCTAGCACATCACATCCCCCAGCACATCACATCACATCCCCCAGCACATCACATCCCCCATCACATCACATCACATCCACCAGCACATCACATCCCCCAGAACATCACATCCACCAGCACATCACATCCACCAGCACATCACATCCACCAGTACATCACATCACATCCACCAGCACATCACATCCCCCAGCACATCACATCACATCCCCTAGCACATCACATCCCCAGCACATCACATATCACATCACATCACATCACCCAGCACATCACATCCCCCAGCACATCACATCACATCCCCCAGCACATCACATCACATCCCCCAGCACATCACATCCCCCAGCACATCACATCACATCACCTAGCACATCACATCCCCCAGCACATCACATCCCCCATCACATCACATCACATCCACCAGTACATCACATCACATCCACCAGCACATCACATCCACCAGTACATCACATCACATCCACCAGCACATCACATCCACCAGCACATCACATCACATCCACCAGCACATCACATCCACCAGCACATCACAGCACATCACATCACATCCCCCAGCACATCACATCCCCCAGCACATTACATCCACCAGCACATCACATCACATCCACCAGCACATCACATCACATCCACCAGCATATCACATCCCCCAGCACATCACATCACATCCCCTAGCACATCACATCCCCAGCACATCACATATCACATCACATCACATCACCCAGCACATCACATCCCCCAGCACATCACATCACATCCCCCAGCACATCACATCACATCCCCCAGCACATCACATCCCCCAGCACATCACATTACATCACCTAGCACATCACATCCCCCAGCACATCACATCCCCCATCACATCACATCACATCCCCCAGCACATCACATCCACCAGTACATCACATCCACCAGCACATCACATCCACCAGTACATCACATCACATCCACCAGCACATCACATCCACCAGCACATCACATCACATCCACCAGCACATCACATCCACCAGCACATCACAGCACATCCCCCAGCACATCACATCCCCCAGCACATTACATCCACCAGCACATCTCATCACATCCACCAGCACATCACATCACATCCACCAGCATATCACATCCCCCAGCACATCACATCACATCTACCAGCACATCACATCACATCCCCCAGCACATCACATCACATCCCCCAGCACATCACATCACATCCCCAAGCACATCACATCACATCCCCCAGCACATCACATCACATCCCCCAGCACATCACATCCACCAGCATATCACATCACATCCCCCAGCACATCACATCACATCCCGCAGCACATCACATCCCCCAGCACATCACATTCACCAGCACATCACATCACATCCCCCAGCACAGCACATCACATCCACCAGCACATCACATCACATCCCCCAGCACATCACATCACATCCCCCAGCACATCACATCACATCCCCCAGCACATCACATCACATCCCCCAGCACATCACATCCACCAGCACATCACATCACATCCACCAGCACATCACATCCCCCAGCACATCACATCCACCAGCACATCACATCCACCAGCACATCACATCCACCAGTACATCACATCACATCCCCCAGCACAGCACATCACATCCACCAGCACATCACATCACATCCCCCAGCACATCACATCACATCCACCAGCACATCACATCCCCCAGCACATCACATCACATCCAATAGCACATCACATCACATCCCCCAGCACATCACATCACATCCCCCAGCACATCACATCCCCCATCACATCACATCACATCCCCCAGCACATCACATCCACCAGCACATCACATCCACCAGCACATCACATCCACCAGTACATCACATCACATCCACCAGCACATCACATCCCCCAGCACATCACATCACATCCCCTAGCACATCACATCCCCCAGCACATCACATCCCCCATCACATCACATCACATCACCCAGCACATCACATCCCCCAGCACATCACATCACATCCCCCAGCACATCACATCCCCCAGCACATCACATCACATCCCCTAGCACATCACATCCCCCAGCACATCACATCCCCCATCACATCACATCACATCCCCTAGCACATCACATCCCCCAGCACATCACATCACATCCACCAGCACATCACATCCACCAGCACATCACATCCCCCATCACATCACATCCACCAGCACAGCTCATCCCCCAGTACATCACATCACATCCCCCAGTACATCACATCACATCCCTCAGCACATCACATCCCCCAGCACATCACATCACATCCACCAGCACATCACATCCCCCAGCACATCACATCACATCCCCCAGCACATCACATCACATCCACCAGCACAGCTCATCCCCCAGTACATCACATCACATCCACCAGCACATCACATCACATCACCCAGCACATCACATCCCCCAGCACATCACATCACATCCCCCAGCACATCACATCACATCCCCCAGCACATCACATCACATCCCCCAGCACATCACATCACATCCACCAGCACATCACATCACATCCCCCAGCACAGCACATCACATCCACCAGCACATCACATCACATCCCCCAGCACATCACATCACATCCACCAGCACATCACATCCCCCAGCACATCACATCCCCCAGCACATCACATCACATCCACCAGCACATCACATCACATCACATCCCCCAGCACATCACATCACATCCCCCAGCACATCACATCACATCCCCCAGCACATCACATCACATCACCCAGCACATCACATCCCCCAGCACATCACATCACATCCACCAGCACATCACATCACATCCCCCAGCACATCACATCACATCCCCCAGCACATCACATCACATCACCCAGCACATCACATCCACCAGCACATCACATCACATTACCCAGCATATCACATCCCCCAGCACATCACATCACATCCAATAGCACATCACATGACATCCCCCAGCACATCACATCACATCCACCAGCACATCACATCACATCCCCCAGCACATCACATCCCCCAGCACATCACATCACATTACCCAGCATATCACATCCCCCAGCACATCACATCACATCCCCCAGCACATCACATCACATCCCCCAGCACATCACATCACATCACCCAGCACATCACATCCACCAGCACATCACATCACATCCACCAGCATATCACATCCCCCAGCACATCACATCACATCCACCAGCACATCACATCACATCCCCCAGCACATCACATCACATCCCCCAGAACATCACATCCACCAGCACATCACATCACATCCCCCAGCACATCACATCACATCCCCCAGCACATCACATCACATCCCCCAGCACATCACATCCCCCAGCACATCACATCACATCCCCCAGCACAGCACATCACATCCACCAGCACATCACATCCCCCAGCACATCACATCACATCCCCCAGCACATCACATCACATCCCCCAGCACATCACATCCACCAGCACATCACATCACATCCCCCAGCACAGCACATCACATCCACCAGCACATCACAGCACATCACATCACATCCACCAGCACATCACATCCCCCAGCACATCACATCCCCCAGCACATCACATCACATCCACCAGCACATCACATCCCCCAGCACATCACATCCCCCAGCACATCACATCACATCCACCAGCACATCACATCCCCTAGCACATCACATCCCCCAGCACATCACATCACATCCCCCAGCACATCACATCCCCCATCACATCACATCACATCCACCAGCACATCACATCCCCCATCACATCACATCCCCCAGCACATCACATCACATCCACCAGCACATCACATCCCCCAGCACATCACATCCCCCAGCACATCACATCACATCCACCAGCACATCACATCCCCTAGCACATCACATCCCCCAGCACATCACATCACATCCCCCAGCACATCACATCCCCCATCACATCACATCACATCCACCAGCACATCACATCCCCCAGCACATCACATCCACCAGCACATCACATCCACCAGTACATCACATCACATCCACCAGCACATCACATCCACCAGCACATCACATCACATTACCCAGCATATCACATCCCCCAGCACATCACATCACATCCAATAGCACATCACATGACATCCCCCAGCACATCACATCACATCCACCAGCACATCACATCACATCCCCCAGCACATCACATCACATTACCCAGCATATCACATCCCCCAGCACATCACATCACATCCCCCAGCACATCACATCACATCCCCCAGCACATCACATCACATCACCCAGCACATCACATCCACCAGCACATCACATCACATCCACCAGCATATCACATCCCCCAGCACATCACATCACATCCACCAGCACATCACATCACATCCCCCAGCACATCACATCACATCCCCCAGAACATCACATCCACCAGCACATCACATCACATCCCCCAGCACATCACATCACATCCCCCAGCACATCACATCACATCCCCCAGCACATCACATCCCCCAGCACATCACATCACATCCCCCAGCACAGCACATCACATCCACCAGCACATCACATCCCCCAGCACATCACATCACATCCCCCAGCACATCACATCCACCAGCACATCACATCACATCCCCCAGCACAGCACATCACATCCACCAGCACATCACAGCACATCACATCACATCCACCAGCACATCACATCCCCCAGCACATCACATCCCCCAGCACATCACATCACATCCACCAGCACATCACATCACATCCCCCAGCACATCACATCACATCCACCAGCACATCACATCCCCCAGCACATCACATCCCCCAGCACATCACATCACATCCACCAGCACATCACATCCCCTAGCACATCACATCCCCCAGCACATCACATCACATCCCCCAGCACATCACATCCCCCATCACATCACATCACATCCACCAGCACATCACATCCCCCAGCACATCACATCCACCAGCACATCACATCCACCAGTACATCACATCACATCCACCAGCACATCACATCCCCCAGCACATCACATCACATCCCCTAGCACATCACATCCCCCAGCACATCACATATCACATCACATCACATCACCCAGCACATCACATCCCCCAGCACATCACATCACATCCCCCAGCACATCACATCCCCCAGCACATCACATCACATCCCCTAGCACATCACATCCCCCAGCACATCACATCCCCCAGTACATCACATCACATCCACAAGCACATCACATCCACCAGTACATCACATCACATCCACCAGCACATCACATCCACCAGCACATCACATCACATCCACCAGCACATCACATCCACCAGCACATCACAGCACATCACATCACATCCCCCAGCACATCACATCCCCCAGCACATCACATCCACCAGCACATCACATCACATCCACCAGCACATCACATCACATCCACCAGCATATCACATCCCCCAGCACATCACATCACATCCACCAGCACATCACATCACATCCCCCAGCACATCACATCACATCCCCCAGCACATCACATCACATCCCCAAGCACATCACATCACATCCCCCAGCACATCACATCACATCCCCCAGCACATCACATCCACCAGCACATCACATCACATCCCCCAGCACATCACATCACATCCCCCAGCACATCACATCCCCCAGCACATCACATCCACCAGCACATCACATCACATCCCCCAGCACAGCACATCACATCCACCAGCACATCACATCACATCCCCCAGCACATCACATCACATCCCCCAGCACATCACATCACATCCCCCAGCACATCACATCACATCCCCCAGCACATCACATCCCCCAGCACATCACATCCCCCAGCACATCACATCACATCCACCAGCACATCACATCCACCAGCACATCACATCCCCCAGCACATCACATCCACCAGCACATCACATCCACCAGCACATCACATCCACCAGTACATCACATCACATCCCCCAGCACAGCACATCACATCCACCAGCACATCACATCACATCCCCCAGCACATCACATCACATCCACCAGCACATCACATCCCCCAGCACATCACATCCCCCAGCACATCACATCACATCCCCCAGCACATCACATCCACCAGTACATCACATCACATCCCCCAGCACATCACATCACATCCCCCAGCACATCACATCACATCCCCCAGCACATCACATCCCCCAGCACATCACATCACATCCCCCAGCACATCACATCCACCAGCACATCACATCCACCAGCACATCACATCCACCAGTACATCACATCACATCCACCAGCACATCACATCCCCCAGCACATCACATCACATCCCCTAGCACATCACATCCCCCAGCACATCACATCCCCCATCACATCACATCACATCACCCAGCACATCACATCCCCCAGCACATCACATCACATCCACCAGCACATCACATCCCCCAGCACATCACATCACATCCCCTAGCACATCACATCCACCAGTACATCACATCACATCCCCCAGCACAGCACATCACATCCACCAGCACATCACATCACATCCCCCAGCACATCACATCACATCCACCAGCACATCACATCCCCCAGCACATCACATCCCCCAGCACATCACATCACATCCCCCAGCACATCACATCCACCAGTACATCACATCACATCCCCCAGCACATCACATCACATCCCCCAGCACATCACATCACATCCCCCAGCACATCACATCCCCCAGCACATCACATCACATCCCCCAGCACATCACATCCACCAGCACATCACATCCACCAGCACATCACATCCACCAGTACATCACATCACATCCACCAGCACATCACATCCCCCAGCACATCACATCACATCCCCTAGCACATCACATCCCCCAGCACATCACATCCCCCATCACATCACATCACATCACCCAGCACATCACATCCCCCAGCACATCACATCACATCCACCAGCACATCACATCCCCCAGCACATCACATCACATCCCCTAGCACATCACATCCCCCAGCACATCACATCCCCCATCACATCACATCACATCCCCTAGCACATCACATCCCCCAGCACATCACATCACATCCACCAGCACATCACATCCACCAGCACATCACATCCCCCATCACATCACATCCACCAGCACAGCTCATCCCCCAGTACATCACATCACATCCCCCAGTACATCACATCACATCCACCAGCACATCACATCCCCCAGCACATCACATCCCCCAGCACATCACATCACATCCACCAGCACATCACATCCCCCAGCACATCACATCACATCCCCCAGCACATCACATCACATCCACCAGCACAGCTCATCCCCCAGTACATCACATCACATCCACCAGCACATCACATCACATCACCCAGCACATCACATCCCCCAGCACATCACATCCACCAGTACATCACATCACATCGCCCAGCACATCACATCCCCCAGCACATCACATCACATCCTTCAGCACATCACATCACATCCCCCAGCACATTACATCACATCCCCCAGCACATCACATCACATCCCCCAGCACATCACATCCACCAGCACATCACATCACATCCCCCAGCACAGCACATCACATCCACCAGCACATCACATCACATCCCCCAGCACATCACATCACATCCACCAGCACATCACATCCCCATCACATCACATCCACCAGCACATCACATCACATCCCCCAGCACATCACATCACATCCCCCAGCACATCACATCCCCCAGCACATCACATCACATCCCCCAGCACATCACATCACATCCCCCAGCACATCACATCCCCCATCACATCACATCACATCCCCTAGCACATCACATCCCCCAGCACATCACATCACATCCACCAGCACATCACATCCCCCAGTACATCACATCAGATCCACCAGCACATCACATCACATCACCCAGCACATCACATCCCCCAGCACATCACATCACATCCCCCAGCACATCACATCCCCCAGCACATCACATCACATCCCCTAGCACATCACATCTCCCAGCACATCACATCCCCCATCACATCACATCACATCCCCTAGCACATCACATCCCCCAGCACATCACATCACATCCACCAGCACATCACATCCACCAGCACATCACATCCCCCATCACATCACATCCACCAGCACAGCTCATCCCCCAGTACATCACATCACATCCCCCAGTACATCACATCACATCCCCCAGCACATCACATCCCCCAGCACATCACATCACATCCACCAGCACATCACATCCCCCAGCACATCACATCCCCCAGCACATCACATCACATCCCCCAGCACATCACATCACATCCACCTGCACAGCTCATCCCCCAGTACATCACATCACATCCACCAGCACATCACATCACATCACCCAGCACATCACATCCCCCAGCACATCACATCCCCCAGCACATCACATCCCCCAGCACATCACATCCCCCATCACATCACATCCCCTAGCACATCACATCCCCCAGCACATCACATCACATCCACCAGCACATCACATCCCCCAGCCCATCACATCACATCCACCAGCACAGCTCATCCCCCAGTACATCACATCACATCCCCCAGTACATCACATCACATCCACCAGCACATCACATCCCCCAGCACATCACATCACATCCCCCAGCACATCACATCCCCCAGCACATCACATCCCCCAGCACATCACATCACATCCCCCAGCACATCACATCCACCAGTACATCACATCACATCCCCCAGCACATCACATCCCCCAGCACATCACATCCCCCAGCACATCACATCCCCCAGCACATCACATCCCCCAGCACATCACATCACATCTGCCAGCACATCACATCACATCCCCCAGCACATCACATCACATCCCCCAGCACATCACATCACATCCCCCAGCACATCACATCACATCCCCCAGCACATCACATCCCCCAGCACATCACATCACATCCCCCAGCACATCACATCACATCCCCCAGCACATCACATCCCCCAGCACATCACATCCACCAGCACATCACATCCACCAGCACATCACATCACATCCCCCAGCACATCACATCCCCCAGCACATCACATCCACAGCACATCACATCCACAGCACATCACATCCCCCAGCACATCACATCCACCAGCACATCACATCACATCCACCAGCACATCACATCCACCAGCACATCACATCCACCAGCACATCACATCACATCCCCCAGCACAGCACATCCCCCAGCACATCACATCCACCAGCACATCACATCCACCAGCACATCACATCCACCAGCACATCACATCACATCCCCCAGCACATCACATCCCCCAACACATCACATCCACCAGCACATCACATCCCCCAGCACATCACATCCACCAGCACATCACATCACATCCCCAGCACAGCACATCCACCAGCACATCACATCACATCCACCAGCACATCACATCCCCCAGCACATCACATCCACCAGCACATCACATCCCCCAGCACATCACATCCACCAGCACATCACATCCCCCAGCACATCACATCCACCAACACATCACATCCCCCATCACATCACATCCCCCAGCACATCACATCACATCCACCAGCACATCACATCCCCCATCACATCACATCCCCCAGCACATCACATCCACCAGCACAGCACATCCCCCAGCACATCACATCCCCCAGCACATCACATCACATCCCCCAGCACAGCACATCCCCCAGCACATCACATCCCCCAGCACATCACATCCACCAGCACATCACATCCCCCAGCACATCACATCCACCAGCACATCACATCCCCCAGCACATCACATCCCCCAGCACATCACATCACATCCCCCAGCACATCACATCACATCCCCCAGCACATCACATCACATCCCCCAGCACATCACATCCACCAGCACATCACATCCACCAGCACATCACATCCACCAGCACATCACATCCCCCAGCACATCACATGCACCAGCACATCACATCCCCCAGCACATCACATCCCCCAGCACATCACATCCACCAGCACATCACATCCACCAGCACATCACATCACATCCCCCAGCACATCACATCCACCAGCACATCACATCCCCCAGCACAGCACATCACACCCACCAGCACATCACATCCCCCAGCACATCACATCCACCAGCACAGCACATCACACCCACCAGCACATCACATCCCCCAGCACATCACATCCACCAGCACATCACATCACACCCACCAGCACATCACATCCCCCAGCACATCACATCCCCCAGCACATCACATCCACCAGCACATCACATCAACCAGCACATCACATCCCCCAGCACATCACATCCCCCAGCACATCACATCCACCAGCACATCACATCCCCCAGCACATCACATCCACCAGCACATCACATCCCCCAGCACATCACATCCACCTGCACATCACATCCACCAGCACATCACATCCCCCAGCACATCACATCCACCAGCACATCACATCCCCCAGCACATCACATCCACCAGCACATCACATCACATCCACCAGCACATCACATCCCCCAGCACATCACGTCCACCAGCACATCACATCACATACCCCAGCACATCACATCACATCCCCAGCACAGCACATCCACCAGCACATCACATCACATCCCCCAGCACATCACATCGCATCCACCAGCACAGCACATCGCATCCCCCAGCACATCACATACCCCAGCACATCACATCCCCTAGCACATCACATCCCCCAGCACATCACATCACATCCACCAGCACATCACATCCCCCAGCACATCACATCACATCCACCAGCACATCACATCCCCCAGCCCATCACATCACATCCACCAGCACAGCTCATCCCCCAGTACATCACATCACATCCCCCAGTACATCACATCACATCCACCAGCACATCACATCACATCCCCCAGCACATCACATCCCCCAGCACATCACATCCCCCAGCACATCACATCCCCCAGCACATCACATCCCCCAGCACATCACATCCACCAGTACATCACATCACATCCCCCAGCACATCACATCCCCCAGCACATCACATCCCCCAGCACATCACATCCCCCAGCACATCACATCACATCCACCAGCACAGCTCATCCCCCAGTACATCACATCACATCCCCCAGTACATCACATCACATCCACCAGCACATCACATCCCCCAGCACATCACATCCCCCAGCACATCACATCACATCCCCCAGCACATCACATCCCCCAGCACATCACATCACATCCCCCAGCACATCACATCCACCAGTACATCACATCACATCCCCCAGCACATCACATCCCCCAGCACATCACATCCCCCAGCACATCACATCACATCCCCCAGCACATCACATCACATCCCCCAGCACATCACATCACATCCCCCAGCACATCACATCACATCCCCCAGCACATCACATCCCCCAGCACATCACATCACATCCCCCAGCACATCACATCCCCCAGCACATCACATCACATCCCCCAGCACATCACATTCACCAGCACATCACATTCACCAGCACATCACATCCACCAGCACATCACATCACATCCCCCAGCACATCACATCCCCCAGCACATCACATCACATCCACCAGCACATCACATCCACCAGCACATCACATCCCCAGCACATCACATCCCCCAGCACATCACATCACATCCACCAGCACATCACATGCACCAGCACATCACATCCCCCAGCACATCACATCCCCCAGCACATCACATCCCCCAGCACATCACATCCCCCAGCACATCACATCCCCCAGCACATCACATCCCCCAGCACATCACATCCACCAGCACATCACATCCACCAGCACATCACATCCACCAGCACATCACATCACATCCCCCAGCACATCACATGCACCAGCACATCACATCCCCCAGCACATCACATCCCCCAGCACATCACATCACATCCCCCAGCACATCACATCCACCAGCACATCACATCCCCAGCACATCACATCCCCCAGCACATCACATCACATCCACCAGCACATCACATGCACCAGCACATCACATCCCCCAGCACATCACATCCACCAGCACATCACATCACATCCCCCAGCACATCACATCCCCCAGCACATCACATCCCCCAGCACATCACATCCACCAGCACATCACATCCACCAGCACATCACATCCACCAGCACATCACATCCCCCAGCACATCACATCCACCAGCACATCACATCCACCAGCACATCACATCACATCCCCCAGCACATCACATCCCCCAGCACATCACATCCCCCAGCACATCACATCCCCCAGCACATCACATCCCCCAGCACATCACATCCCCCAGCACATCACATCCACCAGCACATCACATCCACCAGCACATCACATCCCCCAGCACATCACATCCCCAGCACAGCACATCCACCAGCACATCACATCACATCCCCCAGCACATCACATCGCATCCCCAGCACAGCACATCCACCAGCACATCACATCACATCCCCCAGCACATCACATCGCATCCACCAGCACAGCACATCGCATCCCCCAGCACATCACATACCCCAGCACATCACATCCCCCAGCACATCACATCACATCCCCCAGCACATCACATCCACCAGCACATCACATCCCCAGCACATCACATCCCCCAGCACATCACATCACATCCACCAGCACATCACATGCACCAGCACATCACATCACATCCCCCAGCACATCACATCCCCCAGCACATCACATCACATCCCCCAGCACATCACATGCACCAGCACATCACATCCCCCAGCACATCACATCCACCAGCACATCACATCCACCAGCACATCACATCCACCAGCACATCACATCCCCCAGCACATCACATCCACCAGCACATCACATCCACCAGCACATCACATCACATCCCCCAGCACATCACATCCCCCAGCACATCACATCCCCCAGCACATCACATCCCCCAGCACATCACATCCCCCAGCACATCACATCCCCCAGCACATCACATCCACCAGCACATCACATCCACCAGCACATCACATCCCCCAGCACATCACATCCCCAGCACAGCACATCCACCAGCACATCACATCACATCCCCCAGCACATCACATCGCATCCCCAGCACAGCACATCCACCAGCACATCACATCACATCCCCCAGCACATCACATCGCATCCACCAGCACAGCACATCGCATCCCCCAGCACATCACATACCCCAGCACATCACATCCCCCAGCACATCACATCACATCCCCCAGCACATCACATCCACCAGCACATCACATCCCCAGCATATCACATCCCCCAGCACATCACATCACATCCACCAGCACATCACATCCACCAGCACATCACATCCCCCAGCACATCACATCCCCCAGCACATCACATCCACCAGCACATCACATCCACCAGCACATCACATCACATCCCCCAGCACATCACATCCCCCAGCACATCACATCACATCCACCAGCACATCACATCCCCCAGCACATCACATCCACCAGCACATCACATCACATCCCCCAGCACATCACATCCCCCAGCACATCACATCCCCCAGCACATCACATCCACCAGCACATCACATCCACCAGCACATCACATCCACCAGCACATCACATCCACCAGCACATCACATCCCCCAGCACATCACATCCACCAGCACATCACATCCACCAGCACATCACATCACATCCCCCAGCACATCACATCCCCCAGCACATCACATCCCCCAGCACATCACATCCCCCAGCACATCACATCCCCCAGCACATCACATCACATCCCCCAGCACATCACATCACATCCCCCAGCACATCACATCACATCCCCCAGCACATCACATCACATCCCCCAGCACATCACATCACATCCCCCAGCACATCACATCCCCCAGCACATCACATCCACCAGCACATCACATCCACCAGCACATCACATCCCCCAGCACATCACATCCCCAGCACAGCACATCCACCAGCACATCACATCGCATCCCCAGCACAGCACATCCCCCAGCACATCACATCACATCCCCCAGCACATCACATCGCATCCACCAGCACAGCACATCGCATCCCCCAGCACATCACATACCCCAGCACATCACATCCCCCAGCACATCACATCACATCCCCCAGCACATCACATACCCCAGCACAGCACATCCCCCAGCACATCACATCACATCCCCCAGCACATCACATCCACCTGCTCTCTCCCTGCACAGGGAAATCCAGCGGCCCCCGAATGCCGGTCAGATCACTGTGTCTAGGGAGATATCTCCAATTATTTACTGGACAGTGTCCAAACACAGGACAGTCCGGTTTCATTCCAGACACCTGGCAACCCTACACACCACACCCACCAGCACACCACATCCACCAGCCTACCACATGACAGCACATTATATAACACCACATCCACCAGCCTACCACATGACAGCACATTATATAACACCACATCACACCACACCAGCACATGACACCCACCAGCACACCACATCACGCCCACCGGAACACCACATCACACCAGCACACTACATAACGCCACACCGGCACATCACACCCACCACCACACAACATCATGCCACACCGGTACATCATCACGTCACACTGGCACACCACCACATCACACCCACCGGCACATTACACCAAATGGCACATCACACCACCGGCACTTCACGCCACAGCGGTATGGCCCACCATATCACGCCATACAATGGCACATCACCCCACACAAGCACAACACAGCCCTGCTACATCTCTACTATATATTTCTCAAAGTGTCCTATGTGTCGTTGCCTGTCTGTCTCTATGTGTCTCCCTGTGTCCCTCCCTGTGTCCCTAGCGGCAATCAGATTGGACCTTGGGCCAGGCTAATGAGATTGCTCCCTTGGCCCGCCCGCCCCCCACACCTCTCATTGGCCTGAGGCGGAGTGACCACACACACACACCGCGGCTCTCATCGGGACCCACGCGCACCTCCTCCTCTCCCCGGGTCTCCCGCTTTCCCGTGCTTTTTCCTCCCCCCCCGGCGCCGCTACAGTCAGCGGGGGAGCGAGCGCCCGGGACACAGTGGGGGACTCTCACCTCCCCACGGCTCTCACCACCCATAGGCCACTCCGTCACCTGGCGCTCACCCCCCCCGCTCATCACCCCCCCCCCGCTCACCCCCCCTGCTCACTACCCCCCCCCCCCCCCGCTCACCCCCCCCCCACACACAGAGCACGCGTCTCTCCCCTCACACAGGCCGCTCCTCCGGCTGTCTCCGCCTCTCCTACGGCTCTCTCCGCCTCTCCCCGCGGGAGGCACAGCACCTCCTCACCGGAGCGCCTCAGCCTCTCCGCGGAGGAGCCCGAGGTGGAGGAGGAGGGCGGCCGGTACCAGTAGGAACAGGAGCGCGGCCGTGTGCAAGGTGAGGAAACGCAGGTGAATGGGTTATTTTACGCGTCCAAGACTCACCCCCCCTGCCCTTTTCCCCCCCTACCCTCCCTCCCCCTGCCCTTTGCCCCCCCCTACCCTCCCTCCCCCTGTCCTTTGCCCCCCCCTGCTCTCCCTCCCAATGCCCTTTGCCCCACCTTCCCTCCCTCCCAATGCCCTTTGCCCCCCCTGCCCTCCCACACAATGCCCTTTGCTCCCCCTGCCCTCCCTCACAATGCCCTTTGCCCCCTGCCCTCCCTCACAATGCCCTTTGCCCCCTGCCCTCCCTCCCCATGACCTTTGCTCCCTGCCCTCCCTCCCCCTGCCCTTTGCCCCTTGCCCTCCCTCCCCCTGCCCTTTTCCCCCTGCGCACCCTCCCCCTGCCCTTTGCCCCCTGCCCTCCCTCCCCCTGCCCTTTGCCCGCCCTGCCCTCCCTCCCCCTGCCCTTTTCCCCCCTGCCCTTTGCCCCTGCCCTTTTCCCCCCTGCCCTCCCTCCCCCTGCCCTTTGCCCCTCTGCCCTTTGGCCTCTTGCCCCCCTCCCTGCCCTCTTGCCCCCCTCCCTCCCTGCCCTCTTGCCCCCCCTGCCCTCTTGCCCCCCCCTGCCCTCTTGCCCCCCCTGCCCTCTTGCCCCCCCTGCCCCTCCTTGCCCCTTTTCCCCCCCCTGCCCTTTGCCCCCCCTGCCCTTTGCCCCCCTCCCTCCCTGCCCTCTTGCCCCCCTCCCTCCCTGCCCTCCCTGCCCTCCCTGCCCTCTTGCCCCCCCTGCCCTCTTGCCCCCCCTGCCCTTTTGCCCCCCCTGCCCTCTTGCCCCCCTGCCCTCTTGCCCCCCCTGCCCCTCCCTGCCCTCTTGCCCCTCCCTGTCCTTAGCCCCCCCGCCCCTCCCTGCCCTTTGCCCCTCCCTGCCCTTTGCCCCTCCCTGCCCTTTGCCCCGGGTATATCAGCTACTATATCATACAAGCAACAAAGGGAGGATTTGATACACCCAGACTGTGGTGTCTTCACCATCAAATATCTTACGCACAATGCAATTCTATTGTAGTGCCACATAATGGCGCAATTTGTCAGACGTTCACTGTCAGAGTGATGAGAGGAAGGAGAACAAGTGTTAATTATATCGCTAGATAATGTCTCTGTGTCATCTCCATGAATCACGTTAAGAGCTGGATTTGCAAATTGTCCCCCACGCGTTCCATTCTCCCTGCCATGGAGGTTACGAACGCTCTTCTCACAGATATACCCGGGTTCCTGGTCACAGGGAAGGAACGTTTCTTTAGTTCTGGGGCTTTTCATTATTATTCTTAATGCTGTATAGAAAATCTAAGAAACTAAGGCAGTTATTTGCACCAGATGTATCCGTGTACCATTTGCTTTTATTGGGATTCCTTTTCTTTGATGAATGTGGCTTTGCAGCCAGGAGACTTTTTAGTAATTAGATCCCACAGAATTGGTCAGAAGACTTATTTATCCTGCCCATGTCCCAACTTACAGCAAAATCATACGTCATTTTTATAGCTGCAGATTTTGGAAATGAATGATGCTGATAGATACGCGACACACACCGATTGATAGATCGATCGATGCACAGACTGCTCGATCGATACATAGACACAGATTGATTGATCGATCGACAGACACACAGATTGATAGATCGTTCGATACACAGACAGATTGATCGCTACACAGATCGATCGACGCACAGATTGACCGCTTCACAGACACACTGATTGATACACACACACATTGATCGATACACAGACACACACATTGATCGATACACAGATAAACAGATTGATAGATCGTTCACTACACAGACACACAGATTGATCGATACAGATACACAGACACACAGATTGATCAATACAGATTGATACATTGATTGATACACAGACGCAGTGATTGATTGATACATAGATTGTTCAAGACACACACAGACATGTCTGTGGACTTTCTGGGGACTACTAGTGTAAGGGATTAAGTGTGTGGGATCACTCTGGTATTGACCCTCTACCTCATGTGATGTAGGATGACCATGCAGAAGGGATTGCCCCACCCTTGTGTCTGGTGTGACCAGTGATGCCACCTTAGGGAGAGAGAAGGGTATATATAGCTCCATCCAATATTCTAGAAACAGGTTCCTCGGAGTTCTGGCAGAGGGTCTCACTGGGAGTCCTGTAAATATGTTTAAGTTTACAGTTATGTATATTATGAGTGTCTTGTCCCTGTTTATTATTTCAGTTAAGAAACATGCCCTGTATAGTTAGCGCCTATAGTAATGGCCCAAGATTGTTCTCACTAGGGAAGTTACGTGAACATGTTCTTCACAAAAGTTCTCAGAGTAACTCCAAAGCTTGGATGTAACTTATGTTATCGCTTCAGATAATGCTACATGGTGCGTTACTGCTGGCACACCTTATTTAACAGCAGCGCTATTGAAAACAATAGCTGAGGTTTTTATTGATGCCCAGAAGTATATAAGGAGACTTACTCTAAAGAGGTATTTTGCAAAAACAAAACAGGATCAGAGAGAACCAGGCCACGGTAGTTGAGAAGGATTAGCTCCACTCGGCTCTAAGAAAGCACTGCGACTGGTGCGCATGCGCGGAAGCGAGAGCTGCGGTAAGGAGATAGTGAAGGGAGGAACCAGACTGTGCACAAGCCCGGAAGAGTCCCTTACTGATGTCACTTGCTGCTAAACGTCCCTTACGCCGAGGCAGACCCCACAGCCATACCTGGAGGTTCCGGAGATAGGCTTGTGGAGTCTGGATGCATCCCCTCTCAATGCTTTATATCGCTGGCTGTTTGTGAGTAGGAAAAGCACCTACGATTGCCATCTTTTCCTTAGCGAACCCATTGCCTCCCGCTGGGCAGACCAGAGGGTCGTTCCCGCAGGAGGTCTCTGTTCTCCGGACCCAGTACTCCGCCCTGCCCCATCCACTTAGCACCCCGACACCTCTCAACATCCCGCTACCTCCTTCATCTACGGATTCTAGGCAGACTAGCTGGCACCTTAAACATATGCCCAGGCTAACTGCATAGAGCCTTAGGCTACGTCCATAGTGGGGGAGACCGCGCAGAGGCGTCCACACAGGGCGCGATCAGACTGCCTAAAGGCAGTGATCGCGCCCATAGACCATGCGGGCACACGCGGGCGGAGGCAGGAGGAGGGACGCATAGTGCAAGAAATCTGATTTATTGGTGTGACACACTTGTAACGTGAGGGGTTCGCCCAATGAAGGCGAACCAGCTCCATTACGCCCCCCTCAACCATGGCCAGGGAAAGCACCCGTACGCCTCAGCGTGGGCGAAGGCACCATGGCCAGGGAAAGCACCCGTACGCCTCAGCGTGGGCGAAGGCGCCATGGCCAGGGAAAGCACCCGTACGCCTCAGCGTGGGCGAAGGCACCATGGCCAGGGAAAGCACCCGTACGCCTCAGCGTGGGCAAAGGCACCATGGCCAGGGAAAGCACCCGTACGCCTCAGCGTGGGCGAAGGCGCCATGGCCCCGGCCTTATGCTAAATGTAAAAAAAGTCATACTCTATTACAGCATACATTTTGGGGTACCTCATATTTGGTTGGAGCACCCACAAACTCAATACAGGTTCTGGGACACCTTAGCACTAACTGGGGTACCCCCTTAACCTAGGGATTCCCTATGCTACAGGGATACCTGTTCTTCCTTGTGCCTCATTCACCTTCCTGAGCTATGCTGAAGCGGGGTACCCTAGTGGTCAGTCGCGGTTACGTTTTTAAGGGAAGATATTGTCGGGGCAATGTGTATACATGTATCTGAAAATCAGACATAATTGGCGGGTACATTTATCGGGGAACCGGTAACTCGGGTCCCTGACCTGATATGCACAGTCTGACCCAACTTTCTCCGTAAATCCCCCTTAAAACTCCGGCCCCAGAAATCCCTGTGTGACTGCTGCCCGGAAAGGGAAAAACACAAAACATACTTGTAATGTAACTGGGCCCAAGCGCTCTTGGACCCTTATACACGGAGCAGAGGTAACCAAAAGGGGCTCGACCTTTTATTGAAGAGCCTGGTAACCCCCTAACGTCACAATGGAGAGTGTAGAGAAGGGGAGGCAGTGAGATGGGGAGTGTGGAGAAGGGGGGAGGAGGGGAGTCAGATCGGGAGTGTGGAGAAGGGGATGGGGATTGTGGAGCAGGGGAGGGCAGTGAGAAGGGGAGTGTGGAGATAGGGGGGCGGCAGTGAGATGGGGAGTATGGAGAAGGGCATCAGTGAGATGGGGGGGGTGGAGAAGGGGGGTGCAGTGAGATGGGGAGTGTGGAGAAGGAGGTGCAGTGAGAAGGAGTGGAGAAGGGAGGATGCAAGGAGTGGAGAAGGGGGGTGCAGGGAGTGTGGAGAAGCGGAGCGCAGTGAGATGGGGAGTGTGGAGAAGGGGGTGTGCAGTGAGATGGGGAGTGTGGAGAAGGGGGGCAGTGAGATGGGGAGTGGGGAGAAGGGGGGCAGTGAGATGGGGAGTGTGGAAAAGGGGGTGCATGGAGTGTGGAGATGGGGGGGTGCAGGGTGTGGAGAAGGGGGTGCAGTGAGATGGGGAGTGTGGAGAAGGGGGGGTTGCAGTGAGATGGGTGTCACGGTAACTTATGACTTATGAGGAAGCTGACGTTTAGATCAGCGAAACGCGTAGAGCTTGTACACCGCATGCAGCTGCTCCTGATTCTGAGGTAAAGGTAAAGTCTCCTGTGCCGTCCCACCATCTGCTTTGCCCTCCGTCCTACCGGCGATCCGCGATCGGACCGAGGGAGTTCCAAACTGAACGGCCAGACCACCACCTCTCCTGATGTGAACCACACTGCCTCAAAAGATACCTTTATGTGTCCGCAAT
Source organism: Ascaphus truei (assembly GCF_040206685.1). Taxonomy (NCBI): domain Eukaryota; kingdom Metazoa; phylum Chordata; class Amphibia; order Anura; family Ascaphidae; genus Ascaphus; species Ascaphus truei. The sequence continues at coordinate 13,271,646 of NC_134491.1, forward strand.
TGATGTACATATTGTGAGTACATTTCTTATGTTTTTATCTGTATAATTTTTTGTCTATTGGTCCACACCATGGTCTCTCCTTGCTGTTTTACATGAATACAACCGAGTGAGAGTGCTTCCGAATATCCTCCAACCTTGTTTCCCGTTAAACGCTGATTCTTCACTTACCTGTTGTAAGTAGGCAATCTACTTGAGCCAAGATTTTATTGCTCTACAATTGTGTGATTTTGCTGCACTATTGTTGTGTTTTTCTTTTTGGGGTGTTCCTGAAACATCGCTCCCTTCACACTCTGGATGTCCGCTAAGATATAATATACACCAAAATATCTGGGTTGAACTGAACACGACTAGATATGATAAAATATAATTTATTCCTTGAAAAAGGTGAACACACGAGATATACAAATAACAGACAAAATATGCACTTACTTAAAGTTGGAATGATGAAATAATCACGAATCTTGATTAGCAGTTCATACTGCAATCTCAGAATGACACAAAGACAATGGGCATAGACTGAGCCTCGTTTATATACCATTTCAGGCCTATCTATCAACCCTGGGGCGCCTAGCTAGCTAGCATATTCGTTTGAAGTAGAATCTCCCTTATCTGCAAGTGTGAATTATGACACTTACAGACCACTCAGTCCCTTTGTTCTTCCGCCCTAGTATAAACAATCAGGGTGGTCAACTTTTGATCAGAGGGCTTATGCTAACCATTTTTCTGCCCTCCTGACCTATTAGCATAACAGATGGGCTCTGCATTCTCAGATCAGACCCAAAATACCATTCACAGTTTAATATATTCATATAAGCGGTTCCGTTCGGTCCAGTGGGCTGATATTTGCCAGCTTTTGTTGCCGGAACTGTATCTTCATTGTGGCCAAATCTCAGCCCGCTGCGACCCCCAGAACCGGAGATACACAAATGCAGGTTAAAACACTTTTAAAATACTGGATTCTTCCCTTTAAAAATGAATATCTGCTTTTCACTCTTTCCCCATTGAAATCAACCCCAGGGGAACAGCCACTTTTAGTGCACTATTTATACATTTGAGGGGTCCCTAGCAGGTTACTTAACCTACTGGGTCAACCCTCTGTATGTTGCCAGGCTGCTCCCATACTAGGGGAGAGTCAGTAGACTCATTTGCTGTTCATCATATGTGTTAACCCCTTATGGTCTTATCATGTTGCTGATTTAAATGGACTTCATATACCTGGAGTGAATCTCTGCAGCACAAGGAAATTTGAAGGGACTCTACCCTTTCATGAGTGGTTCTGAAGTCTATGGAAAAACCAAAAATCTTTACAATTGCCCACACTCCGTCTGGTTGTTCGGAGAGGGCTGGCAATGGCCATGCATTCATGCCGGAACCTTGGCTACATGCCACCCAAATCCCAGCCCTCTGATCCTTCCAGAACCAGAGATATGGACTTACTCTTTTCACCAATTCGGACTTAGCCGTTTTCAGCATCCACAAGTCATCAAGTCAGTATCGATTCACAAAATCACACAAAAAAAAATAACAAATATCATCAATCACAAAATATCACATCAAAACACACAATCAAAAATCAAAAACAAACAAATCGGACTTAGCCGTTTTCACGCCACGCGGCTTTTCCCCATTGGAATCAATGGCCGGCACCGCCATAGACAATGCATGGGCGCACGCCGCCATTGGCTTCAATGGGACCTCCGCTCCGCCATTAAAGTCAATGACGCAACTCTCTTTCTCCGCTCGACCCTTTACGGGGGTCCCTCATTCCTGGACCCGGTGGGGGTCGTGTGTGGGGGTTCCTAGGGACTAGGGGCAACAAGAATTTTATTCCCAGGAGCCCTAGAACCTAAGATTCCCATGCAAATTGTCATTGAACTTGACCCAAGTGATACAGCTCTTTTCAAATACATTGTATCCGCTTCTGCGGTTTTGCGGTTTGGAAGGCTGCCAACCTGTTCCTGGAGGCCGACGTCGAGGAATTCCCATTGAAGTCAATGGCCCCATTGACTTTCAATGGGACACCGCCGCTCCTCCTCTCGGACCCACCTGCTGGTCGTTGCTGGAAACAGGTCCAAAACCGCTGCTTCTGCCATTGGAATACATGGAGCCCCAATGACGACCTATGGGACTCTGCAAAATTGTGCCTGAAAAGGCGGGAACATGGAACAAAGAGCTATAACCACTAAGTTAACCTTAACCCTTTCCCTCCCGCATCAATCCCAGTGTATGTGTTTGTGCAAACACTGGAACAGAAACAATACATTTTTACAGGGGAATATACATTAGGATGCTGAAGCAAAGTAAAAACACATTACTGGACCAAAGTCCAGTTAACCCCTTGCTTACCAGGTGAGAGTAGGGGGTGGCCAAATGGGATGTAACCCCTTTAATCCCGGGCCAAACCCCCTCTCCCATGACAATGGGGAGTGTGGAGAAGGAGGTGCAGTGAGATGGGGAGTGTGGAGAAGTGGGGGTGCAGTGAGATGGGGAGTGTGGAGAAGGGGGGTGCAGTGAGATGGGGAGTGTGGAGAAGTGGGGGTGCAGTGAGATGGGGAGTGTGGAGAAGGGGGGTGCAGTGAGATGGGGAGTGTGGAGAAGGGTATGTGTGCAGTGAGATGCTGAGTGTGGAGAAGGGGGGCAATGAGATGGGGAGTGTGGAGAAGGGGTGTGCAGGGAGTGTGGAGAAGGGGGGCAGTGAGATGGGGATTGTGGAGAAGGGGGCAGTGAGATGGGGAGTGTGGAGAAGGGGGTGCTGAGAGATGGGGAGTGTGGAGAAGAGGGGTGCAGTGGAGTGGGGAGTGTGAAGAAGAGGGGGCAGTGAGATGGGGAGTGTGGAGAAGGGGGCAATGAGATGGGGAGTGTGGAGAAGGGGTGCATGGAGAGGCGTGTGGAGAAGGGGGGCAGTGAGATGGGGATTGTGGTGAAGGGGAGGGGGGCAGTGAGATGGGGTGTATGGAGAAGGGGGTGCAGTGAGATGGGTTATGTGGAGAAGAGGGGGTGCAGTGATATGGGGAGTGTGGAGAAGGGGGGTTGCAGTGATATGGGAAGTGTGGAGAAGGGGGTGCAGTGAGATGGGGAGTGTGGATGGGGGGGGCAGTGAGATGGGGAGTGTGGAGAAGGGTTGGTACAGTGAGATGGGGGGACAGTGAGATGGAGTAAGGGTAACAGTTTGCTGCATTTACTGATATTTATTTATATATTTTCTTTATGGGGCATCGGAACATGTCATTGGGGTTAATATTCTGTCATTTGGATGCTTGGTATGTGATGTGGAATCTTAATGTATACATACAGCTGAGGGGGTGTATACAGAGGGTCTACATATGGAGGGGTGTACATACAGGGTGTGTCTCTTGTGGTTTAGTTATAGGTGTGGGTACTCCCTGGAGGTGTATACAGGTGTGTCTGGTTCTTCTGGTAATAGGTGTGATTTCTCAATGGGTGTGTGTGTGTGTCTGTGTGTGTATATATATCTGTATCTTCACAGCTTTTTATTAGTATTGTCGTCTCTCATGGCACCGAAGGTCAGAGATCGAAGAGCTGACGGGAGTAACGCTCTGCAGATCTGCTATAAAGAGGTAAGTGTGATACTTTGCAGTCTATTAGAGGAGCCGGCGCAACAATCTACAGACTAGGCAGGGAACTTTCACACCTGCAGGATTAGTGCAACATTCCTTCATCATTTGATCTGAGGCCCACACGAGCAGTGATACTGTTTTCTGTGACATTTGTCACTGATCTATTGGGACAGTTATGAAAAAAATCACTCTGAGGGTGTTACTTGGCTGAGCGCTTTCACTTTATTGCAACGTCGGTCCACGTTGCTTAGTACTTGTTATCTAATAGTGAATCAGTGCTGTCTACCAGCCTCTCCCCTGCGCCAGCCTCCTCTAGCTCTTCCTGTGCCAGCCTCCTCTAGCTCTCCCCTGCGCCAGCCTCCTCTAGCTCTCCCCTGCGCCAGCCTCCTCTAGCTCTCCCCTGCGCCAGCCTCCTCTAGCTCTCCCCTGCGCCAGCCTCCTCTAGCTCTCCCCTGCGCCAGCCTCCTCTAGCTCTTCCTGTGCCAGTCTCCTCTAGCTCTCCCCTGTGCCAGCCTCCTCTAGCTCTCCCCTGCGCCAGCCTCCTCTAGCTCTCCCCTGTGCCAGCCTCCTCTAGCTCTCCTTGAGCCAGCCTCCTCTAGCTCTTCCTGTGCCAGCCTCCTCTAGCTCTCCCCTGCGCCAGCCTCTTCTAGCTCTCCCCTGCGCCAGCCTCCTCTAGCTCTCCCCGGTGCCAGCCTCCTCTAGCTCTCCCCGGTGCCAGCCTCCTCTAGCTCTCCCCTGCGCCAGCCTCCTCTAGCTCTCCCCTGCGCCAGCCTCCTCTAGCTCTCCACTGTGCCAGCCTCCTCTAGCCCTCCCCTGCGCCAGCCTCCTCTAGCTCTCCCCGGTGCCAGCCTCCTCTAGCTCTCCCCGGTGCCAGCCTCCTCTAGCTCTCCCTGGTGCCAGCCTCCTCTAGCTCTCCCTGGTGCCAGCCTCCTCTAGCTCTCCCCTGCGCCAGCCTCCTCTAGCTCTCCCCTGCGCCAGCCTCCTCTAGCCCTCCCCTGCGCCAGCCTCCTCTAGCCCTCCCCTGCGCCAGCCTCCTCTAGCTCTCCCCGGTGCCAGCCTCCTCTAGCTCTCCCCGGTGCCAGCCTCCTCTAGCTCTCCCCGGTGCCAGCCTCCTCTAGCTCTCCCCGGTGCCAGCCTCCTCTAGCTCTCCCCGGTGCCAGCCTCCTCTAGCTCTCCTCGGTGCCAGCCTCCTCTAGCTCTCCCCGGTGCCAGCCTCCTCTAGCTCTCCCCGGTGCCAGCCTCCTCTAGCTCTCCCCTGCGCCAGCCTCCTCTAGCTCTCCCCTGCGCCAGCCTCCTCTAGCTCTCCCCTGCGCCAGCCTCCTCTAGCCCTCCCCTGCGCCAGCCTCCTCTAGCCCTCCCCTGCGCCAGCCTCCTCTAGCCCTCCCCTGCGCCAGCCTCCTCTAGCTCTCCCCTGCGCCAGCCTCCTCTAGCCCTCCCCGGTGCCAGCCTCCTCTAGCTCTCCCCTGCGCCAGCCTCCTCTAGCTCTCCCCTGCGCCAGCCTCCTCTAGCTCTCCCCGGTGCCAGCCTCCTCTAGCTCTCGCCTGCGCCAGCCTCCTCTTTGTAGCTCCCCTGCGCCAGTCTCTAAGGCCGCGCTTATAGTGCCGGCGACGCAACGTCAAAACAAATGCATTGCAGCCATCGCGTGCGCTTATAGTAGGAGCGACGCAACGGCTTCGTCGCGATCGCTGGAAGTCAAGTCAATTTGATTTCTCCAGCAACCTCAGCATTACGCCGCTATTGCCGTCACTGGCACTATAAGCGCGGCATAACTCTTTGCAGAGCGGGCCTCTAGGGCAGCGGTGCGCAAACCGGGGGCGCGAGATTGCCTGCGGGGGGGGGGGGGGGGTTCACAGAGGTCCCGCGCGCTTCCCGAAGGCACTTCAATTAAGTGCCGGGGGACTGCAGGGCCTCTGTAAGCCTTTACTTACCTTGGCTCCGGCGGCTTCCTTCCCGCGTCGCCATAGCAACGCGACGTCATGACGCGGGAGCGGGGAGACCGTAGGCAGCGGGGCGTAGGGAAAAAAGTTTGCGCCCCCCTGCTCTAGAGCATCCTGTGTGTGTGACATGTGCCATCACTCTCCCTGCAGGTGTGTTCCTGTTGCTGCACTTACAGATGGGTAAGAGACTGTGTCAGATGTACAGAGTGTGTGAGACAGAGAGATGGAGGTGGGAGCGGACAGAGGGAGAGAGAGGACACATAGGGGGGAGAGGGGACCAGACAGAATGAAAAGAAGAACATGAGAGGTAAAAAAGATGAGGGAGGTATAAAGATGGAGGCTTTTAAATGGGGAAAGAGACAGGCAGATAGAGGGAGAGGTGTATGTGAGTGAGGAGTGTGCATGAAGGGATTTGGGTATGTGGAGGGAGGAGGTTTTGCCCCTCATTCCTCTCTCTGCCCCCAGCCTCTGCCTACAAGCTGGTCGGCTACTTCACCAACTGGTCCCAGTACCGACCCGATCCTGCCGAGTTCCTGCCAGAGAACATTGACCCGCAGCTCTTCACACACCTCGTGTACGCCTTCGCCACCATGGTAGACCACAAGATTACGCCCATCGAATGGAACGATGAGAGGCTGTACAAGCAGTTTAACAACCTGAAGAAACAGTCAGTACAAACAATTCAGTGCCGGCCTTCCCGAGTGCTGGCCTCCCCTCCTGCCCCCCCTCCTGCCTCCTCCCCCCTCCTGCCACACCCTCCTGCCTTCCCCCCCTGCCCTCCCCTCCTGACCTCCCCCCCTGCCCTCCCCCCCTTGTGAATGCCTCCCCTTGCGCTGGCCTCCCCTCCTGCCTCCCTTGAGCTGGCCTCCCCTCCTGCCTCCCCCTGTGCTGGCCTCCCTTCCTGCCTCCCTTGTGCCGGCACCCCTTCCTGCCTCCTCTTGTGCTGGCCTCCCCTCCTGCCTCCCCTTGTGCTGGCCTTCCCTCCTGCCTCCCCCTGTGCTGGCCTCCCCTCCTGCCTCCCCTTGTGCTGGCCTTCCCTCCTGCCTCCCCTTGTGCTGGCCTTCCCTCCTGCCTCCCCTTGTGTTGGCCTCCCCTCCTGCCTCCCCCTGTACTGGCCTCCCCTCCTGTCTCCCCTTGTGCTGGCCTCCCCTCCTGCATCCCCTTGTGCTGGCCTCCCCTCCTGCCTCCCTAGTGCCGGCACCCCCTCCTGCCTCCTCTTGTGCTGGCCTCCCCTCCTGCTTCCAGTGTGGCGTTCCCCCCCTCCCTGCCTCCCCTGTGCCGGCCTCCCCTCCTGCCTCTCATGTGCCAGCCTTTCCCCTGTGTCAGCCTCCTCTCCTGCCTCCCCTATGCCGTTCTCCCCCTCCCCCCTCCCGTCATGACGCGGGAGCGGGGAGACCGTAGGCAGCGGGGCGTAGGGAAAAAAGTTTGCGCCCCCCTGCTCTAGAGCATCCTGTGTGTGTGACATGTGCCATCACTCTCCCTGCAGGTGTGTTCCTGTTGCTGCACTTACAGATGGGTAAGAGACTGTGTCAGATGTACAGAGTGTGTGAGACAGAGAGATGGAGGTGGGAGCGGACAGAGGGAGAGAGAGGACACATAGGGGGGAGAGGGGACCAGACAGAATGAAAAGAAGAACATGAGAGGTAAAAAAGATGAGGGAGGTATAAAGATGGAGGCTTTTAAAGGGGGGAAAAGACAGGCAGATAGAGGGAGAGGTGTATGTGAGTGAGGTGTGTGCATGAAGGGATTTGGGTATGTGGAGGGAGGAGGTTTTGCCCCTCACTCCTCTCTCTGCCCCCAGCCTCTGCCTACAAGCTGGTCGGCTACTTCACCAACTGGTCCCAGTACCGACCCGATCCTGCCAAGTTCCTGCCAGAGAACATTGACCCGCAGCTCTTCACACACCTCGTGTACGCCTTCGCCACCATGGTAGACCACAAGATTGCGCACTCCCAATGGAACGATGACGTGCTGTACAAGCAGTTTAACAACCTGAAGAAACAGTCAGTACAAACAATTCAGTGCCGGCCTCCCCTCCTGCCCCCCCTGTGCTGACCTCCCCTTGTGCCGGCCTCCCCCATGCCAGTATTCCCTCCTGACTCCCCTGTGCCGGCCTCCCCTCCTGTCTCCTCTGTGCTGTCCTTCCCTCCTGCCTCCCCCATGTGTCTGCCTCCCCTCCTGCACTCTTGTGCTGGCCTCCGCTGCGCCGTCCTCCCCTCCTGCTTCCCCTGTTCCAGCCTTCCCCCTTTTGTCGGCCTCCCCTCCTGCCTCCCCTATGCCGTCTTCCCCTGCCCCCCCCACGTGTCAGTCACTCGTGGTAACTCTGTGCTTCTTTGTGTCCCAGGAACCCGAGGCTGTTGACGTTATTGGCCATCGGAGGCTGGACCTTCGGGGTAGCCAAGTGAGTCCTACATTCCATGCGGAATATAGCGGGAGAGGACCTGACCAGGGTATATGGGAATATTATGCAGTGAATTGGTACAGTATATAGAGGAATATTATTTTATAACCATGTATAAGGACCGATCAACCTGTAGCTGGGTATTTGCATGTACATGACTCGGTAGCAGAGTATATACAGCTATACTGCCTCGCAGCTGGGTATATACAGGTATGCTGCCTCGCAGCTGGGTATATAAAGCAATGCCGCTCTGTTGCTGGGTATATACCGGTATTCCACTCCATTCCTTGGTATATACCGGTATGCCACTCCGTAGCTGGGTATATACCGGTCTGCCACTCCGTTGCTGGGTATATACCGGTCTGCCACTCCGTAGCTGGGTATATACACCGGTATGCCGCTCTGTAGCTGGGTTTATCCCGGTTACACAGCCCCCAGTCCATGCCCGGCTCATGTCCCCACCTGCTCCCAGGTTCACAGAGATGGTTGCCAGTCCCGACACCCGTCAAATCTTCATTGATTCTGTGATTGAGTATTTGCGGAAATACAACTTTGACGGCATCGACCTGGACTTCGAGTACCCGGGGGCCCGCGGCAGCCCTCCCGAGGACAAGCAGAGATTCACCTCCCTGACCCAGGTGGGTAGCCAGCTCTGCACTTCCCCCTCTGCTCTCAGTATCTTACACTGCCACATCTATCCTGAACCAGCACCCGGCTTCCATTTTTGCTTCCGATACTGTATGTACCCTTTGAATCTTCCCTCAGCATCTGGGATAGATAAACATGGCCGCCTGGAAGTGCCAATGACACAGAAGACATATTTTTAAGTACAGACGCACATATACCTAGTAAGTTGATGGTATGAGTCAGATTATTTTTATAGGTAGTCAATAAACACAATCAGAATGATTTGTACAATGGTGAGGATAACCACAGAATGTGACATGACATCAAAATATGATGTCTCTATTGGACTGTACCTCCGAAACGTGTCCCACCAATTAACCTTGGAGTCCTTGTTTAATCAGTGGATGACTCTGAGAAGCTGACACTGGCCATGGCACACAGCAATCAGCCTTTATTTAGCCCCCTACTCTCATTCTTGCAATCTCGCTTTAACAATCGTGACATCTGTTGACCAGGTTCTCATCTCTGTGTCGGAGCAGCGTGCTAGCTGGGGTCAGTAAGGGGTTCCCAAACTTCACTTCACCCAGCTAGGTTACACGTGAGTGGTTCCTGAGAACATTCTGATAGTAATACTTTCCACCAGATGAAGGAACAAACTCAGATGCTGATGAGACAAACATGCCACTTTACTTCTCAAACGCCCTGTACAGTAATTGGATTTTCACATTAGATTGAACGTGGAAAACACAATATAGCAAAATATACTTGATTACCCAATTTATGCTTTCTGCACCAAGGCAGTAAATGTGTCCATTAGGATGTGTGCGATCTCTGCTGCTTGTATATGTAGCTGATGGTGTTGGAGGTGGGAAATACGTTGATTTAAAGCATATTGGGATGAGAATGCAGTAGCGCGCATACGCAGGCAGGAAAGGTCCGTTTATATCGTAGTATTTCGGAATTAAATTGGTTAATTACTCCAATTCTTGTATCAAATCCTCCAAACCGTTTTGCAACTGTATCTCTTTTATTGTAACGGAGTTTCTTGCCGACAAACTAAATGTTCTTTTTTTCACTGCAATACAATATTAACCATTTGGAAATTGCTGTAACACTTCCCAGTTGGTTATGTTTATATGCAGAACGAGCCCCAGTTAGTCTAGTATTACTTGAATTGGTTCATCTTCTGAAAAAGGTTGCAATGGAATGGTAAGGGCTGCTCTGCACATACAGTGGGTAACAGATGGTACTGTACTTGTGTAGTAGTGGTTTGTGGATCAGCTGTATTCCAGGATACATTAAAGTAACCTTAACGTTATCATTTATCTTACTTTGCCATAGAGTCAATTATTTGACCAGTGAGTGAGATTTACCCATGGAGCCTTGTTCTGCTGGATCATTGGAGTGAAAGACCCATTATGGAAAATATGTGAGCCTAGAGTTGTATGTATGTCATTATTTATATAGCGCTGTTAATGTACATAGCGCTTAACAGCAGTAATACAATCATCTAAATAACAAATAAAGGGAAGAAGCGCTTCAGACATATAAGTAGCATTTAGGAAAAGGTGTCCCTGCTCCGAAGAGCTTGCAATCGAATTGGTAAGAAAAACGTACAGAGACAGTAGGAGGACATTCTGGTAAGTGCGTCTGCAAGGGGTCAAGGTTTATGTATCGTGTATAGTATTATCCACGGTGCTACTCATATGCTTTGTTAAGGAAGTGGGTCTTAAAGGTGGATAGAGTGGGTGCTAGTCGGGTATTGAGGGGAAGGGCATTTCAGATGTGTGGGGCAGTCCGTGAGAAAGATTTAAGGCGGGAGAGGGCTTTAGATACAAAGGGAGTAGAGAGAAGACATCATTTAGCCGAACGCAAGAGTCTGGATGATGCGTAGCGAGAAATTAGGGCTGAGATGTAAGGCGGGGCAGAAGAGTGTAAAGCTTTAAAAGCGAGGAGGAGAATTGAGTGTGTGATATGGGATTTGATAGGAAGCCAGGAGAGGGATTTGAGCAGGGGAGACGCTGAGACAGATTTAGGAAAGAGTACAGTGATTCTGGCAGCAGCATTTAGGATAGATTGTAGGGGAGACAGGTGAGAGGCAGGAAGGCCGGACAGCAGGTTGTTACAGTAATCGAGACGGGAGAGAATGAGGGCCGGAGTCAGAGTTTTAGCAGTCGAGCAACAGAGGAAAGGGCGTAATCTCGGTAATATTGCGGAGAAAAAAACATGCTTTAGCTACCTTTCGAATGCAAGAGAGGAGTCAAGTGTGACCCCTAAGCAGAGTGCTTGCGCTTCTGGGTGTATGACAGTACTTCCAACAGTAATGTGGAATGAGGTAGTAGGTAGGGTCAGGTTTGGGATGAAATATGAGGAGCTTCACTTTTGCCATGTTAAGTTTAAGTCGGCGGAGGGACATCCAGGATGATATCGCAGAGAGACATTCAGAAAATTTGGTCTGTACAGCAGGTGTAAGGTCAGGGGATGAAAGGCAAATTTGTGTCATCAGCATAGAGGTGATATTTGAACCCAAGAGATGTGATTAGGTCACTGAGTGTGTAAAGAGAAAAGAGGAGAGGTCCCAGGACAGAGCCCTGGGGTACCCCCACAGAGAGATTGATAGAGGATGAGGAGGTGTTGGCAAAAGAGACACTGAAAGTGCAATGGGAGAGGTAAGAGAAGATCCAGGATAGAGCTTTGTTACGGATACTAAGAGTATGGAGAATGTGAAGGAGAAGAGGGTGGTCCACAGTATCCAACAAAAGCCAAAAATGCCCAAAGCTACATCCAATGTGACAAAATACACACTGCAATACTTCAGTGCTGATATTCTCATGAGTAAGGGTCATTTCGTTAAACCCTTTGACCAAAGCGTTATAAGCCTGCAGCCACGTCACGGCATGCCAAAATTGCAGGTCCTAACCCTACCTGATAAAAATCTCATGTACCTCCTATGAGAGGGAGAATACCCACATCTCAAATGATGTCATGACGTTGCGTTCCCATTAACGTTCGCCGTCTGGTGTCATTTGATGCCGGGATTCCAAAGGAGCAAGAGGGCGGCACCAAGGAGACGGCAAACACAGGCAAGTGCCATGGGACGGCAAATTTTGAAATCCGCCGCTGTGTCCGGGTAATGACAGCTATTGGTGGACGAGGGAATGGAGGAGTAGAGCAGTTTGCTGAAGAAGATTAGTAGGAGGAGAACAATGAGACACTGCCCACACAAACCTTTCTTGTATCTTTTGTTTATGGTCTCTCGCAGGAAATGCTTGCCGCGTTCACAGCAGAAGCTACGGCCACACACCGTTCGCGCCTCCTGATGACGGCGGCAGTGTCTGCATCGAAAACAACCATCGATACGGGCTATGAGATTGCAGAGATTGGACGGTGAGTGTGGAGAGAGGGGAGGAGATGACAAGCCTGGAGGGAGGGGGGAGATTGAGGGAAGAAGGGGGGTTATGAAGGTAGTGGGACAGGGAAGGGGGGCATAAAGGTAGTGACCAGGGCTGCCGACAGGGGAAAGTCTGGACAAGTGGCCTGGTGGCTTTGTCAAATTCTTTATCGGACTGCTGGACCTCTGGTTGCCACCAAGCCTCGGCTTTCCCCAGGAGCGGGCTGCCCTCACTCTCCCGCGCCGGGCCTCTTTCAGATGGTGTGTGCCGGAAACTGGGGCAAGCTTCCGGCGCACAAGGGCGTGAGAAAGTGGCCCCTCGTGGAAGAGTGAAGGAGGTCCACAGCTGGGGAGAGAGGGAAGCCCGGCAGAGGCCTGTAGCAGCTGGGGTGAGCCGGGCACCAGAGGCCTGAGACCATCCCCAAGATGTGTGTTTTGTATGTATTTTTTTTTGAGTGGGGGGGGGGTAATTATACATGTGTGTGTGGCCAGGGAGGGAGGAGGGAATGAGTGTGAGGAGTAGGGTTTGAGGGAGCGGGATTGAGTGAGAGGGGGTACTTGGTGGAGGGGGGGGGTTGAGAGAGGGAGTGAGGGAGTGAGGAAGAGAGGGGGTAAGAGTGAGCCAGGTGGTGAGAGAAATACATTGGGAGAGGTGGGGGAATAGAGTAGGGAAATGGGGGGGGGGGGGCTGCCAAGACCTATCTAAACTCTAGTCCCTGGCCCCGGGATATCTGTGGCGGCTTGGCGGTGACAAGAAGGTGTCTTGTATCTGAAGCGAGTGTTGGTGTCTCTGAGACTGGGTAATTCCTCAGTGTGTGACACTCCTCTGGTCACTGAAGTGGGTGGTCATGTGACCGGCCTCTTTGTCTCCTCAGGACCCTGGATTTCATTAACGTGATGACATATGATTTCCACGGTGGGTGGGACTCCAAGACTGGTCACAACAGCCCCCTGTACCGGGGATCCAAGGACGATGAATACTCCTTTTTCTTAAATGTCGTAAGCCAATTCTGTCTACTGTAATGCACACGCGGAGCACACGCAGGGTTACACAAAGGGCACACGCATGTTACACCGTGCACAATGCAGGGTTAAATAAAATGTACACGGAGGACATACATGACGTGCAAGTAATGCACATGTAAAGTACACTCACGGCACAAACTTCACATTCTGTTCTAAGGACAATAGGAGGCACAATATTAGGGGTTTGGCTTCTGCTTCATTATAATCCCCTTGATACCGAGCGCCACAGAGCTTTTCAATCCACTAAAACCTGGTTCTGTCCCACGGGGCCTCGGTTTTCTCGGAGCGGGTGTCCGTGCCTAACCGCGCGGCTTTCCATGTACAGAAGTAGCGCAATGCAATGCAAGGACAAACCCATATTCTCTACTGGAAATTGCAGCTTCTACACAGCGTCTATAAAAAGCGCCAAACTGCCCGGATTGTATGTGCTTCAGAGGCGGAATGACCTGAGCTGGCGCTAACGCCATCCCCAGTCTGACCTGTGGGTTTTGCGTCTAGGCCAGGGGAGCGCAAACTGTTCCTGCTGCGCCCCCTGTCTGCCGCGTCCTGGAGCTCGCGCCCCCTTCCGCCCTGGCAGATGCGTCAAATGTCGCTCCGGGGTCACGTTACGTGACTCACATCGTCATTTGACGCCTGTGACGTCACATGACCCGACGCCGCTTTGCCATGGAGACGCCCAACAGCTTCCGAATCCCGGTAAGTTTTTGTTGTTGCAGGGGCCTCACGCGATCCCCCGGCATTTAATTTAAATGCCTGGGGGAAGAACGCGGGACCTCTGTAACCGCCCGCGCCCCCCCAGACATCTCTCGCCCCCCAGTTTGCGCACCCCTGGTCTAGGTTCTGGATGGAACGTGCACATCCCGATCTCGCCTCTAGGTGGCGTGAAAAGAATGTGCTTGTTTAGGAGCGGGATTGCATAACGGAGATACGAGAATTGCAGTTGTGGGCAAAAAATGTGAGTTTGAGGCTTTTTTTGATAAACCGATGGGATTGGCAGAGCCGGAGTGAGACCGCTTCCAGAAAAGCCCTTTCCTGCACGGGTTGGACATGTGAGACGGGGTTACAGAATATGCCGATCCCATCGGAAAGGATTCTTCAGATACGGATTGTCACACTTCGGAGCTATGAGGAGAGGCCCCTAAGTGTGTGTGTGTGTTTGTGTGACCTGTGTAACCAGGGGAGGGAGGCAGAGGTGTGTGTGTGTGTGTGTGTGTTTGTGTGACCTGTGTAACCAGGGGAGTGAGGCAGAGCTGTGTGTGTGTGTGTGTGTGTGACCTGTGTAACCAGGGGAGTGAGGCAGAGCTGTGTGTGTGTGTGTGTGTGTGTGTGTGTGTGTGTGTGTGTGTGTGTGTGTGTGTGTGTGTGTGACCTGTGTAACCAGGGGAGTGAGGCAGAGCTGTGTGTGTGTATGTGTGTGTGTATGTGTGACCTGTGTAACCACGAGAAGTGAGGCAGAGTTGTGTGTGTGTCTACTGTGCAACTTGGGGTGTGAGGCAGAGAGAGCTGTGTGTGTGTGTCTGTGTGAACTGTGTAGTGGAGTGAGACAGAGCGGTGTGTGTGTGTGTGTGTGTGTGTGTGTGTGTAGGACCGCCAACAGGAGGGGGGCTTCCGCCACTGCAAATTTTTCCCCCGACCTCTGGCCAGGCCCTGCTGCCGGTCGCGGCCGGGCCCCGGCTCTCAGCTGCCTGCAGGACCTTTCCTCTCTGTCCCACGCTGATGTCAGCGCGCCGGAAGTAAGCTTGGCCCAGCATCCTGTGTGCCGCGCGCTGACGTCAGAGCCCCGGAGCGCCGGCAGTGGAAGCTCAGCGGCGTGGGACAGAGAGAGGAAAGATCCTGCAGGCAGCAGAGAGTCGGGGGAAATATGCAGCGTCGCCCGGGGTACCCCCCCCCCAGCGGACCCCCGCACCCCCCCCAGCCAGCGGACCCCCGCCCCCCCCCCCCCCAGCCAGCGGACCCCCGCCCCCCCCCCCCCACCCCAGCCAGCGGACCCCCGCCCCCCCCCCCCCCCACGCCAGCGGACCCCCGCCCCCCCCCCCCCAGCCACGACCCCCGCCCCCCCCCCCAGCCAGCGGACCCCCGCCCCCCACCCCAGCCAGCGGACCCCCGCCCCCCCCCCAGCCAGCGGACCCCCGCCCCCCCCCAGCCAGCGGACCCCCCGCAGACACCTGTGCAGGACAGGAGGCGAGCACACTGTGACATTTCAATAAAGTGACTGGTGCATATCCTGTTATCCATGGACACAGTACCGCTGCTTTCTGTCCGCTTTCCTGTCTGCTTCCCCGTGTGTGACAGCCCCCCTCCCCCTCTCCCTCTCCGACGCCCCCAGAGCTACGCTATGAATTACTGGAGGGATAACGGGGTCCCTGCGGAGAAACTCCTGCTTGGATTCCCGACCTACGGCCGGACCTTCACGATCCCGAACCCCAGTATTTGTGGCGTGGGGACACCGGTGTCCGGAGCGGCTCTGCGGCGCCGTACACCAAGAGGCCGGTTACGTGGCCTTACTTCGAGGTGAGTGCAGCGTGTTCATTATCAGTGTACAGAGATACTCAGCATTATTATACCGCGCAACGTGTTTAATATTAGCGTATAGATACTCAGCATCATATGCAGCGCAGCGTGTTTATTATCAGTGTATAGAAATACTCGGCAATGTTATTCAATGCATCCTGCGCTCCCCTATCCCTCTGCTAACACTGCACCCTGCGCTCCCCTCTCTCCCTCTGCTAACACTATCACCCTGCACTCCCCTCTCATCCTCTGCTAACACTGCACCCTGCACTCCCCTCTCTCCCTCTGCTAACACTATCACCCTGCACTCCCCTCTCATCCTCTGCTAACACTGCACCCTGCGCTCCCCTCTCTCTGCTAACACTGCACCCTGCACTCCCCTCTCCCTCTGCTAACACTGCACCCTGCACTCCCCTCTCTCCCTCTGCTAACACTGCACCCTGCGCTCCCCTCGCCCTCTACTAACACTGCACCCTGCGCTCCCCTCGCCCTCTACTAACACTGCACCCTGCGCTCCCCTCGCCCTCTACTAACACTGCACTCTGCACTCCCCTCCTGCTAACACTGCACCCTGCACTCCCCTCGCCCTCTACTAACACTACACCCTGCACTCCCCTCCTGCTAACAACTGCACCCTGCGCTCCCCTCCTGCTAACACTACACCTTGCGCTCCCCTCTCCCTCTGCTAACACTGCACCCTGCGCTCCCCTCGCCCTCTGCTAACACTGCACCCTGCGCTTCCCTCGCCTCTGCTAACACTGCACCGTGCGCTCCCCTCGCCCTCTGCTAACACGTCACCCTGCGCTCCCCTCGCCCTCTGCTAACACTGCACCTTGTGCTCCCCTTGCCCTCTGCTAACACTGCACCTGCACGCTCCCCCTCGCTCTCTGCTAACACTGCACCCTGCACTCCCCTCGCCCTCTACTAACACTACACCCTGCACTCCTCTCCTGCTAACACTGCACCCTGCGCTCCCCTCCTGCTAACACTGCACCCTGCGCTCCCCTCGCCCTCTGCTAACACTGCACCCTGCGCTCCCCTCGCCCTCTACTAACACTGTACCCTGCGCTCCCCTCGCCCTCTACTAACACTGCACCCTGCACTCCCTCCTGCTAACACTGCACCCTGCACTCCCTCGCCCTCTGCTTACACTACATCCTGCACTCCCCTCGTCCTCTGCTAACACTGAACCCTGCACTCCTTTTTCTCTCTGCTAACCCTACATCCTGTGCTCCCCACACTCTTTGCTAACACTGCACCCTGCACGCTCCCCACACTCTTGCTAACACTGTACCCTGCGCGTTCCCCTCTCTCTCTGCTAACACTGCACCCTGCGCTCCCTCTCTCTGCTTACACTGAACCCTGCGCTCCCCTCTCTCTCTGCTAACACTGCACCCTGCGCCTTCCTCTCACTCTGCTAACACTGCACCCTGCGCTCCCCTCTCTCTGCTAACACTGCACCCTGCGCTCTCCCCTCACAGATCGGCCCCTGGCTCAAAGGGGCCACAGTGGAATGGATTGCGGACCAGAAAGTGCCCTACGCCTGCAAGGGGAACGAGTGGGTCGGGTTCGACAACCAACAGAGCTATGAGCACAAAGTAAGAGGGAGGCCAGGCGCGTGTGAGGGGCTCCGTGCAGCAGCGCTGGGTTAAAGGATGCAGAGAGTTTAGATATGATATAATGTACACATGCTAACTGTGTGCAGCCCTGCACAGTGTGTGTATATAGAGAGAGAACAATTCAGGGTATAATCAGTGTGGCGGGGAAGAGGTTTACTGGGCTTATAATAAAGTTCAGGCCCACTTGGTTAACCCTGACCCGTGTGTTAGGGTCTTAGAGTGTCAGCTCTGGGACCCAGATGTCAAAAAAAGTATTACTGCAACTGTATACTGATTTTGCGACATTAAAGAATGATGTGATTTTATTTCCTTTCCGGTGATGCTGGGATCGGGAGATTTCTAGGCTGTAAGTTTCAGGGTGGGTTTGGCGGAGAAAGTTTTTGCAGAATGCGTTTATGTTGCGGGGTTATGGGATACCCCAAAAGTTGTATACGGAGATTGAGTGATATCCTCTGATACTGCTAAGCGCATTACTCCGCCAACCTTGTACCTTGAAAACGCTCTTACGACTCACTGCCAGAGTCCCTGATGCAGCATCTTCCAGACAAGGTAAATGGGTATGAAGGGGTTAAAAGATATCTGCAGGTATACACAGAATCCTTAGTATAGCATGGGACTCCCCAGTATAGCAGAAGTACCCCCATACTGTACATGCCCCGGTATCCTGAGCCTAGAGTAGGGGTTCAGGAAGGTGCTCACTAAGGTTATGAAGCTGAGCGGATTTGCAGTGTTTAAAAGTATGTTTCTAAGGCCTCGGTCCCGCTGCGCTCGTTGGCGCGGGCGGCAATGTAGCGAGTTCCCCACCAGCAGGGGAATCCTCGCGAGCCGGTCCCGGTCCCCACTGGCGGCACAGCTGACTACACGCTGTCGCGCGTCAGCCGCTGGAGACACAACAGAATGGTGTTTTCTAGCTTTGACGCGTCACGTGTGTGGCTGTGAGCCAATGAGGAGGGGAGGCTGCGGGAGGAGGAGAGGCTTCGGGGAGCGGGGAGGAGTGTGGAGTGAAAGCAGGTGAGTGCCTGTCTCTGTGTGTGTGTCTGTGTGTGCGTGCCTGTCTGTGTGTGTATGTGTGTGCCCGAGTGCGTGAGTGCCTGCCTCTGTCTGTGTGTGTGTGTGTATGAGTGCGTGAGTGCCTGCCTGTGTGTGCGCGCGTGTGTGTGTATGAGTGCGTGAGTGCCTGCCTGTGTGTGTGTGTGTGTGTATGAATGAGTGCCTGCGTGTGTGTGTTTAATACTTACCGAAGCTCCAGCTCCAGCCCGAGTCCGTGAAGGGAGGGGGGGGAGAGTAGCGGGTCCCTCCGCTCAAGCCACGCCCCCCCTCCCTGTCAAACCGCCCACCTCCCGCTCCGGCTCCCGCTCCCTACAGACCGCATATCGCGGTCTGTGTATCTCAGCGCACCGCCTGTCAGCAGTGCGGGTGCGCTGACTCTGGGAGCGGGGCCTTAGCCTAATGTGTGCCAGGAATGAGGCCAGTGATTTGTAGGGCTTTCTAAGTTATAGACTCTGGAAGGCACAGATGGTTACCAAGCTCGGCTCCGGTGTGTCTGTCCAGGGGCCATACTTGAAAGGGCTCAGAGATGCCTAGGTGTGATGCCATATGGGCCCTGCAATTATTATAGAGCACCCATATCCTGGCATGAAACAAGGCAAACTAACACCCTTTGCTAAACAGCCAGCTGCTGTGGAGCCTCGCACTGTGGGGGGCGAAGGGGCAGAGGGGGCTATTTCACCTGCCCGGGGAAAAGGCTCAGGGGTGGGAAACCCTGTATGAGTGTTTTAGATTGGTCGTTATGCGGTTGCTAAGGTTTTTTTGATTGGGCTGCAGGTTTTCTGGGACCTGGACACCAGAGGTTTGAAAAGCTCTGACACAGGTCAGATTCTTCAGTTCTAAGTGTTTTAAGAGTTTCATCAGTTCCACCTTGTGTGATTCACCTGAGATTCAGTCCCATTGGAGAAGTGGCCTGGAATATTTTGCTGGGTGTTTGCAATTAGGAAAGATTAGTTTTGTTATCCCAGTTTTCCAAAGTAAGTGTGTCTTTTTACTGTATTTTTGTGTAACATTGTTGTGTGCGTTCATTAGGTGAATAAACGCAATTTATTTTTATCTCTCTGCTTGCTCAATCAATGATCCCGGTAATTAAAAGTTGTAATAAGCAGGTCTTACCGTGACAAGCGTTATTTAATAAGACCCGCTTATTACAACTTTTAATTACCGGGATCATTGATTGAGCAAGCAGAGAGATAAAAATAAATTGCGTTTATTCACCTAATGAACGCACACAACAATGTTACACAAAAATACAGTAAAAAGACACACTTACTTTGGAAAACTGGGATAACAAAACTAATCTTTCCTAATTGCAAACACCCAGCAAAATATTCCAGGCCACTTCTCCAATGGGACTGAATCTCAGGTGAATCACACAAGGTGGAACTGATGAAACTCTTAGAACACTTAGAACTGAAGAATCTGACCTGTGTCAGAGCTTTTCAAACCTCTGGTGTCCAGGTCCCAGAAAACCTGCAGCCCAATCAAAAAACCTTCGCAACCGCATAACGACCAATCTAAAACACTCATACAGGGTTTCCCACCCCTGAGCCTTTTCCCCGGGCAGGTGAAATAGCCCCCTCTGCCCCTTCGCCCCCCCACGGTGCGAGGCTCCACGGCGGCTGGCTGTTTAGCAAAGGGTGTTAGTTTGCCTTGTTTCATGCCAGGATATGGGTGCTCTATAATAATTGCAGGGCCCATATAGCCTCACACCTCGGCATCTCTGAGCCCTTTCAAGTATGGCCCCTGGACAGACACACCGGAGCCGAGCTTGGTAACCATCTGTGCCTTCCAGAGTCTATAACTTAGAAAGCCCTACAAATCACTGGCCTCATTCCTGGCACACATTAGAAACATACTTTTAAACACTGCAAATCCGCTCAGCTTCATAACCTTAGTGAGCACCTTCCTGAACCCCTACTCTAGGCTCAGGATACCGGGGCATGTACAGTATGGGGGTACCTCTGCTACACTGGGGAGTCCCATGCTATACTAAGGACTCTGTGTATACCTGCAGATATCTTTTAACCCCTTCATACCCATTTACCTTGTTGGGAAGATGCTGCAGCAGGGACTCTGGCAGTGAGTCGTAAGAGCGTTTTCAGGGTACAAGGTTGGCGGAGTAATGCGCTTAGCAGTATCAGAGGATATCACTCAATCTCCGTATACAACTTTTGGGGTATCCCATAACCCGGAACCCCGCTACATAGACGCATTCTGCAAAGACTTTCTCCGCCAAACCCACCCTGAAACTTACAGCCTAGAAATCTCCCGATCCCAGCATCCCCGGAGAGGAAATAAAATCACATCATTCTTTAATGTCGCAAAATCAGTATACAGTTGCAGTAATACATTTTTGACATCTGGGTCCCAGAGCTGACACTCTAAGACCCTAACACACGAGTCAGGGTTAACCAAGTGGGCCTGAACTTTATTATAAGCCCAGTTAACCTCTTCCCCGCCACAATCAGTGACCCCAGGAGCTTACAATTAAACCAAGGTAATATGGGAATTCAATGTGTCCCGCTGGGTGACCCAGAGACACAGACAGAGGGGACCTGCCAGTCCCTGTGCCACCTTACATTGAGGTAACCTTGTGTGATCCTTCAATCCTTTGCCACCCAGGTGGATTTCCTGAAGAAAGGCGGCTTCGGGGGGGCCATGGTCTGGGCCATCGATCTGGACGATTTCCTGGGATCTTTCTGCAACGAGGGGAAGTATCCGCTGATCAGGCACCTGAAATCCCTGCTGGAAGGTATGAGGCTAGGGGTGGGACATGCGTGTATGACATCACTGTGACATCATCCTACGCTGCTGCCAGAGATGGTCTGTTGGGGACAGATGTGACATGTCCGAAGCTCTCGTGTTACTGCAACTCTAGGACATCAATGTAACCCTCCCGCCCGGCTCCTAGGGAGGTTCCATCAGTGTCTCTTAGGCTGCGGCCAGGCAGGGAGCGAGTGTGCTGGCGCACGAGTGTCGTGACATCATGTGTTCTGCTTGGCCGTGCTTTTCCTGGCCAGCTAGTTGCGTGCGTGCGTGCATGCTTGTGGGGTGGGGGGGGGGGATTGGGTGTCGGGAGCACGGCCATGATGTCACAGAGCTGGTTCACCCTTATTGGGCGAACCGCTCACGTGACGCACCAGCAAAGGGCATAAACAAATTTGCTTGCCTCTGCAAGCAGCTGAGCGCCGTGCACTCACGGGCATGCGCAGGCGTTCGCTCACGCTGGCCACACACATTACAGCAATGTGTTTCATCGCGGCGAGCGCCCACTCAGTGTCACCCTGGCCGTAGCTTTACAGTATATAGGCTACTCAGAGGGCATTACCTTATCAGGGTGCAGACATTGCGTGGCCGGGCGATGATGTAGCAAAGATGGAAATGATGGGCACCAGGAACATTTGTAGTACAAACAACACTCTTTATTTGCACCCCTTCTACCAGGGCCTTTCTCATGCATTACGGTACATTACAGTACATGTATGTATTCTTAAGTGTTGCATCTCCGGGTACCCTCACTTCACCTCACCCAGGCACAACATTTTCTGGGGGGGAGGGGGTTAGGAGATGCGGCGCTTAGAGGCCCCGCTCTCTTCCCCACAACATTTAAATTAAATGCAAATCGCAACTGGACTGACACGGCTATTTCTGTATTAAAAAAATTATATATCTCCACTTATAACGCGGTCTGGGCTTGGCTCCCGATTTAAAAAAAAAAAAATCTCCATTTGTTTTTGTTTTTAAACATTCAATGCTGTATTGCTAATGGACACATACACACACCCATACACCATGTGGGAATTGAACATGAATACATTTTTATATAATACACATGCAGGAATCGAACCCATGACCTTGCATATGCTAGTGCAATTCTCTAGCTGCTAAGATCCCGGTTATAACGCGGTCTCATTATGTGGACCTGAGCACTGCATTATAATGGGGTTCAGCTGTGTATATATATATATATATATATAAGGAACTGATGAAAAAAAAATATATAAATATTCATCAGTTCCTTATTCATGCGCCAGGGTGTTTTTCCTTTTCTCTTGCACATTGTTAGGGGGTTGAGATTCCCCTTATTCACCTGGGCTGCAGAATATTGATTTACACTTGTAGTTTAAAGATTAGCGCCTTAATATTTTCTATTGTTCAGGTGTTGAGCTCTGCCTACTGCTGCCTGGAGACAGGGACATATATATGTCCCTGTCTCCAGGCAGCAGTAGGCAGAGCTCAACACCTGAACAATAGAAAATATTAAGGCGCTAATCTTTAAACTACAAGTGTAAATCAATATTCTGCAGCCCAGGTGAATAAGGGGAATCTCAACCCCCTAACAATGTGCAAGAGAAAAGGAAAAACACCCTGGCGCATGAATAAGGAACTGATGAATATTTATATATTTTTTTTTCATCAGTTCCTTATTCATGCGCCAGAGCTCAACACCTGCTGACTTACCCACGTCCCATGTAATAGGAAAAACATAACTCTATTTGTGGGTACCTCCATTAAACCTGTAAGGCCTTGGTAATCCCATAGGGGGGTTAGATCTATTAAAACTAAAATGGAAATAAAATCAAATTGACTTTATTCTCCAGTTTAGAAGAATTAAGCACCTTGTCAATGTAATGGGTTCCTTAGAAAGATTCAATTGGCCATAAAGTAGCAATCACATCTACCTGTTATATATATATTACCGTATTGGAACTGGGGGAAGGAGGGGCCAATCTTAGTTTGGGTGATCTCCCCTCTCCCCCTGTCCATTTCCCAAGATACTCACAAGTGGGCAAATGCATGTAACTATACAGGCAAATCTCTGCTGGAGTGTGGACTGGAAATTCTTTAAAAAAAAATTGTATTTTTTTAATGTAAAGTTATTTGATTTGATTTCTTTGTTGCCATTTTAGGTTGTCACAAACTCCTACACCAATCACCAGTCCCCCCAGCCTTGGTCACCAGCCCCCCACTCCAATCACCACTCCTCCCCAGCCCCCTGCTCCAACCACCACTCCCCCCCAGCCCCCTGCTCCAACCACCACTCCCCCCCAGCCCCCCGCTCCAATCACCACTCCCCCCCAGCCCCCCGCTCCCCATCCCCCCCGCTCCAATCACCACTCACCCCCAGCCTTGGTCACCACTACCCCCAAGCCCCCCGCTCCAATCACCACTCCCCCCCAGCCCCCCGCTCCAATCACCACTCCCCCCCAGCCCCCCTCTCCAATCACCACTCCCCCCAGCTTTGGTCACCAGCCCCCCGCTCCAATCACCACTCCCCGCCAGCCCCCCGCTCCAATCACCACTCCCCCCCAACCCCCCACTCCCCATCCCCCCCGCTCCAATCACCACTCACCCCCAGCCTTGATCACCACTCCCTCCAAGCCCCCCACTCCAATCACCACTCCCCCTGCTACAAGGTCAACCCTAATCTGCACGTTTAAAAGTGAACCCCGCAAACACCAACCGGTGGGAAGCAGACGTACTCCATGCAGTGTGCGGCCAGACTGGTGTTTGACAAGAGCCGTGAGGGGCCACCTCTCTGCTCCAGGGGTCCTGAGAGCATCCCATTAAACTGAGAGCACCCCAATAAAGTCACAGCTTAATATGCAGCCTACGTACGTCTGTCTGTGACAGGATGGGGGGAGGGGTCGGTCCTGAATGGGAGACAGGGAGACACCTGTCCTGGGTGAGATGGAGGGAGAAGTGGGTCTGACTTTTGAGTCAGAGAGAAAGATGGAAAGAGGTGTTTGTCTGTCTTAGGAAATATGAATGAGATGTCTGTTTGCCCTGAGTGGGAGAGATGGAGAGGCATCTGTCCTGAGTAGGGTAGATTGACAGGCTTCTGTCCTGAGTAGGGGAGATGGAGAGGTGTCTCTAGTGTGGAAGACATGGAAGCGTCTGTTCTTAGTGGGTGAGATAGAGAGGTGCCTGTCTTGGGTGGGTGAGATGGAGAGGTGTGTCGTTTGGGGGAGATGGAGGTTTCTGTCCTGAGTAAGGGAGATGGAGAGGTGTCTATCTTGGGTGGGGGAGATGGAGGCATCTGTCCTGAATGGGTGAGATGGGGAGGCGTCTGTCCTGAGTGGGCGAGATGGGGAGGAGTCTGTCCTGAGTGGGCGAGATGGGGAGGCATCTGTCCTGAGTGGGCGAGATGGAGAGGTGCCTATCCTGAGTGGGCGAGATGGAGAGGCGTCTGTCTTGGGTGGGACAGAGAGAGGGGTCCTTGTTCTATGGAGAAATGCCATAAAAAAAGCCATAGTACGGTGCGTCTACCTCTAAAGTGAAAGGGAGAGTAGGGTCTGGATGACGCAAGATGGGGGGCAGAAACGAACGCCTTCTTGAGAGACTCGAAGGCCTGGCATGCTTTAGGGGGCCAGGAGGAAGGATCCGTGCCCTTCTTAGTCAGGGCAGTGATAGGAGCCACAGTGGCAGAGAAATTACGGATAAATTTACAGTAATCATTGGCCAAGCCAAGGAACCGCTGAATCGACTTGAGAGAAGTGGGTTGGGTCCAATCAAGAACGGCTTTAAGTTTATCGGGATCCATAGCGAACCCTTCATCAGAAATAATGTAGCCCAGAAAGGAGGTAGAGGTTTCATGAAATATACACTTCTCCATCTTGGCATAGAGATGATTCTCACGAAGGCGAGAGAGTACTAACTTCGTATGCTGGATGTGTTCTGATAAGGACTTAGAAAAAATGTGAATGTCATCGAGGTACACGATGATAAATGAGTTAAGGACATCACGGAAAATCTCATTTACAAACTCCTGGAAAACCGCTGGTGCATTACAAAGTCCAAAAGGCATAACCAAATATTTGTAATGACTGTCGCGTGTATTACAGGCCGTCTTACATTCATCCCCTTGTTGTATGCGTATGAGGTTGTAAGCCCCATGAATGACAAGCTTAGAGAAAATGGCAGCGCCTTGCAAACGGTCAAAAAGTTCTGAGATAAGGGGCAAAGGATAGCGATTTTTCAGGGCGATCTTGTTAAGACCTGTGTAATCTATGCACAGGTGAAGCGACCCATCCTTCTTCTTAACGAAAAAGAAACCAGCTCTGGCTGGAGAAGTAGAATTTCTAATAAAGCCTTTCTTTAAATTCGCTTGAATACTCTGAAGTCAGGACCTCCGAGGAAGATGGGGAGCATAATCTTTTTCGGCAGGTTCCTTTACATAGAGGGGGAAGAAGAAATAGTACCCAATGAGATTCCCCCATACTTTATTGGGCGTTTGCGTTTCCCGGCCTTGTGGGACAATAATGTGCCAAATGCCCAGGCAATCCGCAGTAAAGACATAAACACTCATTCCTCCGACGTTGTTTCTCTGAGAATGAAAGTGGATAACTCCCTAACTGCATGGGTTCTGGAGCTTCCAAAGCAGGGAAAGTGATAGGAGTAGGACTGCGGATAGAAGGCATAGTGTCAGGGTCTCCTAGACATCCTGCTCCTAGCCATAGTTCCTTTCCTTGTCCACCGGCTGTGCTGCTGCTTTCTTTCTGCTCTGGGGTTTGTCTGTCTGTCTGTCTGATGGACTTTTTCAGTCTGTACCTGTGGAGTACCTTCTGCCCGCTGACAAACCACCAGAGGTGGGTCATCTTGAGTCCACTTTTCATCAAGGCCTCCGGGAAGAGCCTGGAGGATCGTCCGGAGAACGCTCTCGAGAGGGGGAGTAATGTCAAGGTCTCCTAGACATCCTGCTCCTAGCCATAGTTCCTCTCCTTGTCCACCGGGTGTGCTGCTGCTTTCTGTCTGCTCTGGGGTTTGTCTGTCTGTCTTCTTGTTGCTCCTGTTCTCTGTCCTTATAGTTCCTGCTTCCTGTTTGGGTCTTTGCCTTTGCTTTATGTCAGACTCCATGCCATTGTCCATGCTTCTGCCACAGCTTGTATCAGTTCCTGTACCAGTCCTGTTCTGTATTGGAGTCCTGTTCATATTAAAGGCCCTTGCTATTTAACTAGATTGCCCCAGTCTGTTTCCTGCTAGCAAGCCCCAGACCTGTCCCTGCTCCCCTGTTCTGCTCCTGCCTTCCTGTTGCCGAACCTCTGCGTGTAGTCCAAGATGATCCTGCTTGCTGCCTGCCATTGACCTCTGCTTGCCCACGACGAAGCTGCTTGCTGCCTGCCATTGACCCCTGCTTGCCCACGACGATTTGACTTGCCGCTTGCCATCTACCTTAGCCCGTGACCCCAACAATCTTTGCCTGCTCCAGCTGTTCTGGCCACCGAGGTCCTACCCGCTCCTGGAGTCTCCCTCGTGACACATAGACGTAAAAAAGCGTGAATGATGGCATTCCACCCGCCTCTCCTGAAGGCGTTGATCCACCCTGATACATACGGCTATCAGATCCTCAAGCGCAGGAGGTCGTTCCTGGGCAGCTAACTCATTCTTCAGAGTCTCAGAGAGACCTTGCCAGAAGGCCGCTGATAGAGCCTCGTCGTTCCAGCTCGTCTCCGCAGCGATGGTCCGGAACTCAAGAGCATATTTTGCAACGGATCTGTGAAATGTGAAACAAGGAAGAGGAAGCAGTGACCTTACGGCCTGGAGTGTCAAAAACCTGTTTGAATTCTTTTTCAAAACTTGTGAAGTTTTTCGTAAGTTCAGGTCTCTGTTCCCAGATGGGAGAAGCCCATGCCAAAGCATCTCCAGTTAATAATGCAATAATATAAGCCACTTTAGATCTGTCGGAAGAAAAGCGAGAAGGGGTTAATTTGAACTGAATGTTGCATTGGCTGAGGAAACCTCTGCACCCTTGTGGGCGATTGGGATTGGGAAATCGTGGCTCCAAAGGGATATTAGGCTCCGGCTTAGATGAGGAAAAAGTTATAGGCCGGAGAATTCTAGACTGAGACTGTTGGTGCAAGACTGCGAGTCAGAGAAGCGACTTGATTATCCAAGTACAAGAAGTGCTCGGAAATAGAGTACAGTGCTTGGCCCACCTCAGGGGGGTCTATGTTTGTTGGGCTCAGCATACTAATGCTCGGGCAACCCACAAACAAGGCAAGACCCCGGTACTCAGGTGGGAAGATACAAAGCCACGCACCCACAGCAGCAGAAGCGTGCCTGGAAGGCGGATTGTCTAGGTCTGGGTTGGAGAGAGAGGGTTAATCGGTATACTTGCAGGTCCTGGGATTGGAGAGCGTAGAGTCGTAGAAGTCCATTAGCCGTGGTCTGGGATTATAGATGGTAGGATAGTCCAGGTCCGTTAGCCGTGGTCGGGGATTATAGATGGTAGGATAGTCCAGGTCCGTTAGCCGTGGTCGGGGATTATAGATGGTAGGATAGTCCAGGTCCGTTAGCCGTGGTCTGGGATTATAGATGGTGGGATAGTCCAGGTCCGTTAGCCGTGGTCTGGGATTATAGATGGTGGGATAGTCCAGGTCCGTTTAGCCGTGATCAGGGATTATAGATGGTGGGATAGTCCAGGTCCGTTACCCGTGGTCTGGGATTATAGATGGTGGGATAGTCCAGGTCCGTTTAGCTGTGATCAGGGATTATAGATGGTTGGATAGTCCAGGTCCGTTAGCCGTGGTCTGGGATTATAGATGGTGGGATAGTCCAGGTCCGTTAGCCGTGGTCTGGGATTATAGATGGTGGGATAGTCCAGGTCCGTTAGCCGTGGTCTGGGATTATAGATGGTGGGATAGTCCAGGTCCGTTAGCCGTGGTCTGGGATTATAGATGGTGGGATAGTCCAGGTCCGTTAGCCGTGGTCTGGGATTATAGATGGTGGGATAGTCCAGGTCCGTTAGCCATGGTCTGGGATTATAGATGGTGGGATAGTCCAGGTCTGTTACCCGTGGTCTGGGATTATAGATGGTGGGATAGTCCAGGTCCGTTTAGCCGTGATCAGGGGTAGAAAAGTCGCCATAGTCGAGGGTAAGCCGAGGTCAATATCCAGAGGGGTTCACTTACAAGCCAGGTCGGTACACAAGAGGTTAATCTGAAAGACAAGACTGGGACAAGGCAAAACTGTAGGAAGCAGCGAGGCTACACCGAATTATGCTGAGCACTGACTGAGAGCAGGACCAGGGTATATGTAGGCAGACAGACAGACAGGGGGTGGAGCGGGGGCGCGGCCACAGCAGAAGCTGGGATAGGCTGCAGGAGACTAGAGGCACAGATGATGCTAGACACGCAGCTGGGGATCGTTGCACGTCGTCACGTGCGCGCGGCGTCCGGGGGGCGGAGCCAAACTCCGTGGCAGGGGCTGAAGAGCTGCGGGTGCGCGCGCGCTATGTAATCAGAGCGGGGTTGCGCGCATAAGCGGAGAGTGGAGCTGCGGCAGCAGCACTAGGTAAGGAGGGAACACGTCGCAAAGGACGCGTTTCCCGATTCCTTACACAGCTGCAGAGGGTGATTCACCTCTGACACCAGTGGCCAGGATATCCATGCTTCCTGGCTGTAACCCTCACTTAAGATGGCTCTGCAGTCCTGTGCTTCCTATTGATCTATTATATCCCATTGCTGCTGTACATTTTTTAAGATAACATTTTGTTAGACATTAACATTTAAGATCAGTTTTACATATATTTGTTTTGCATATATTTATAGTTTGTAATACTGTTTTCTTTATCCTCCTCCTTATAGTTCTACCTCCTCCATCGTCTTTTTTAAATAGAATGTATTTTATATATATATATATATATATATATATATATATATATATATATAGGTTGTATGTTGGCTAGAATATATGGGATCTATGCTAGATTATCTAATTAGATTTTTTTAAGTAGGGGTAATATGGTGCTATTTATGAGTGTTATATTTATTAAAGTTTGTATAATGTTATATTGATATGTTGATGTATGGTATTATTATACCCATAGCCTGTATAGATACTATTACTCACAACTCTGTGTTAAGTTTAGCTTAATTGTTAATTGTGAAGTAGAGGATTGGTTATTCAATTAGATAGTTGCTATAAATAGGCAATGTATTCAGCAAGCCTATACGATTCCTGAAAAAGCAACAGCGAAACGCGTTGAATCGACTGGCAGAGCCTGGGAGACATCAGAACTTGCGCTAACAGAGAGTACTGGCAAAGCTTGAGCAACCGGAGAGAACGTGCAGGCACTTCCGCCCTGACTCGAGACGTCACCGGAAGTGACGCACGCGGATGCAGTGGTGCGCGAGCCAGGTAGCTGCCGAGATCTCCCTGCATTACTACTATTCTCTCCCACGTATGTTACCCTTGCACAAAATGTGAGTGCGCTTATTTCTACATGCATTTATTTTAATATGTATATACTATATACTAGCAATATTGCACCATTGTGGTTCTATCTTTCTTTCTTTTCCGGGTGACTACACGTTAAAGAACGTTTATCATAGAGGATATATCCAGAGCCTATCCAGGGTCTATCCAGCCGTGTCCAAGGATTAGATGTGGAGATAGCAGAAAGAGCTCCATTCATAGAGAGAAGAGTCTGTTCTGCTCGTATTTTCTTTGCATTTGTGAGTGAGATTAATTGCCTATATTAGATAGGATCCATTGTTTATTGGCTGCACAATATATTTTTTTATTCCTTTTTTCCACATATTTAATAACGAGGATCATCAGCGCTCCCCTTACCAGCAAGAAGGAATATTACTTCCAAGTAAATGGATGATTCCACGGCCGTGCACCCAGTGATATGTGGATCAAACACAAGACAAAATCATAGTGCAATACTGCTGACAAACAACAAATGATAACATACAAAACATAAGACTAACACCACATACAAAACATACACACCAAACGAAACACTAACAGATAATAGCAAAGCTAAAATATAAAAGGCTAATTTAATACAACATAAAAAACAATAAAAATTGCTAGAATAAGGATGACAGTGTTGCTGCTGGTCCGGTGGATTAAAACCAGAATCCTACTCACAAGATGGTGGGAGTAAACAGGCACAGTATATCTAGTAATTGCTCTTAAAATAAAGCAGTTATATCCTGAGCGAGTGTGATAGCTCAGGTGGCTAATGTCTAATTGGAAGGATAAACACACATGGGTTTTTTTGTGTTGGTGAGAAGGTAAAATAAAAATGTGTAACTTACACGGCCTTGTGTAAGCCCAGTCGCATCAAGGTTTCTTTGGGAATCCCGTGGGCTTCTAATGAGGTTTTTCTCCTTGCAGTGTGGGTTCTTCTTCTTGGTATGTAGGCCGCTTGCTTCGATGGTTCAGAGTGTTGCTCCAGGGGGATTTCCTCTCGTGTAAACAGAAAGGAGGATAAGGTTAACACACATACATATATACGTCAATGAGGGGGAGGATGGCGTGTTTATGGACCACCAAAAAGATATATATATTATAATCTGGCACTCACACGGGCTAGTGTGAGTGAACTCTTATCTTGGTATCTTGTTCATTTGGGGATATTGCCCAATCAGTAACAGGTGATGGAAGGGTGGGGTACAAGAGTATAAATTGTAAATATAACACAATACACACACGGGCCAGTGTGAGTACACACTTCTAGCGGTATCTTTGCTCTTCTGTTCCTGATGCAGCTAATGGTGAAGATGGGGTTAGCACAGATATAAGACACTAAGGTCTGGAGGGTAAAAACTAACTTTAATAAAAAACATGAGAAAAATAAAAACAAAAACAGAAACCAAACGCTTCTGTAGGAAGATACGCGTTTCGTCCAAGTACTGGACTTCCTCAGGCTCAGTCTACAGAGCCTGAGGAAGTCCAGTACTTGGACGAAACGCGTTGCTCTTTTATTTTGGAACACTCTATAGCATATCACAGAGGAGACAGAGGTGTAGTTGCAGCTCCCCATCCGGACGCGGAAGGCGAGATCCCCTACGACTATACACCATACTGTCCCCCCCTTGCTTTTATCTTCCCACAGAAGCGTTTGGTTTCTGTTTTTGTTTCTGTTTTTATTTTTCTCATGTTTTTTTATTAAAGTTAGTTTTTATCTTCTCACCAACACAAAAAAACCCATGTGTGTTTATCCTTCCAATTAGACATTAGCCACCTGAGCTATCACACTCGCTCAGGATATAACTGCTTTATTTTAAGAGCAATTACTAGATCTACAACACTGCCTGTTTCCAACTATTGTGCTCCCCCATCCTTTTTGTATTCATTGCCTATAAGGGTCCTGGATAGATCCTGCTGGGGTTCCGAGTCACAAGACGACATCACTTGAAAACCATTTACAGGCAATATCACACCACTCTTTTTACACTTCCGCACATCAGATCATCAGAAGTCATACAGAGATAGCGCCCGGGTACCTCCCCAAACAAGGCACAGTATATCGACTGCAGTGAGGTAACAGCTAGTCCTCCGGTAACACTGGAGTGTCAGCAGATGCGCTCCAATGCTTTCCCGCGCTTCTGGGACGGATACTCCGACACTGGGGGCTGACCTCGAGGAGAAGAGCCTCTTCCTGCTTGTCATATCAAAACACGCCTGTCACGTTGCTCACGTCAGTTCCGTAAAATTAGCTGATGTGAACTTTGACCCTACGCGTTTCGTGCGCTTGCGCGTCACTTCTTCAGGGGATAATAATTGTGTTGGGGATTGGTTGCTTTTATTCCATTGCAGTGACTCTGATTGGCAGAATAGATCTACTCTTCACCTCCGCCGCAATCGCCATGATTGATCAATGTACTTGTCAATCACATCTAACACTGAGAAACAGCCAGACTAACATACAATACATATACATAACAGAGATACACTTAACAGCAGTGGACAATACAGACATAACCTATTGGTATATATCAGAATTATGATTAACCCTTACAGGACTATATATGGAACAACTGTCCCCTTGGGGCAAACCTGGTGCTCTGGCGCCGCTACATCGACGATGTGATGTTTGTTTGGTTGGTCAGGGAGTCAGGCACAACTCAACACTTTTTTCACTTATCTCAATCAGAACGATAGGAACCTTACATTCACATGTAAATACAATGCTGAACATATAGATTTATTGGATCTTCATATATATGTGGCTGACAATACCATCCACACTAAAACATTCTTTAAATCCGTACAGGCTAACAATTACCTAAGGGCGGATAGCCAACACAATCCATTATGGATACGGATTATTCCAAAAGGTCAGTTCGTTCACCTGAAACGCAATTGCTCCGACAAGGAGGCCTTTGCGGTTCAGGCCAACGAACTGAAACATAAATTTATTGATAGAAAGTATCCAAAGAGTCTCTTGGATGATGCATTGTTACAGGTGGGGAATTTGGAGAGAAATATGTTATCTATCTATATATTTCTCAAACCGTTGTATGTATATCTCCCTGTCTGTACTGTGTTCCCTGTCCCTAGCGGCAATCGCATTGGCCCTTGGGTCCGTCACTCCACCTCAGGCCAATGAGATTGGTCCCTTGGCCCGCCCGCCCCCGCACACCTCTCATTGGCCTGAGGCGGAGTGACGGGCCAAAGGAGAGACACACACACACAGTCCCCCTGTCCCCCCCCCCCATCACATGCGCCGCCCTGCACCGGCTCCCGGACGGAGGGGAAGCGCGGCGCGGCCCTGCTACCCCAGCCGCCAACGCTCCCTTACCTCCCCGGCGCTACCTCCCTGGCGCTCCCTTACCTCCCCGGCGCTCCCTTACCTCCCTGGCCGCTGGGGGGCCAAGCAGCCTCCTTGGATCTGCGCCAGTCCCACTCTCCACCACCTCCCACTCCTGTCGTGTGTGTGTGTGGAGAGGGACATTTTACTCCTGCCAACAATTTGTGCCTCACTTTCACCCCTGCCCTTCACCCCCCCCTACCCCTGCCCTTCACCCCCTCTACCCCTGCCCTTCACCCCCCCTACCCCTGACCTTCACCCCCCCTACTCCTGCCTTTCACCCCCCACCCCTGCCCTTCACTCCCCCCTACCCCTGCCCTTCACCCCCCCTGCCCTTCACCCCCTCTACCCCTGTACTTCAACCCCCCTACCCCTGCCCTTCACACCTCTCATTGGCTGGTGTGCTCTAACAGTGTCTCACACACACCCCTGTGCCCCCCTCACCGCAAACTCCCCGCCCCCCCTCACCGCAAACTCCCCACCCCCCCTCACCGCAAACTCCCCTCCCCCCTCACCGCAAACTCCCCGCCTCCCCTCACCGCAAACCCTCCCTCACTGCAAACCCCAGCCTCCCCTCACCGCAAACCCCCCGCCCCCCCTCACCGCAAACCTCAGCCTCCCCGGCGCCAAGCCTCCTCCACCTCACCTCTCGACATGCCGCCGCCTCTCACACGCCGCCGCCTGCCCACTCGGCTCTTCTCATCGGGGCCCCGTATTACCGCCGGGAGTGCCAGCAAGCAGTTAACCCACCCCCCCGCGGCCGAGCCGGGAGTACCGGGTGGCGCAAGGAGGTAACCTCCCCCCCCCCACACACAACCCCCCCCCGCGGCCGGGAGCACCGGGTGGCGCAAGGAGGTAACCACCCCCCCCCCCTCACACCCCCTCGCAGCCGGGAGCACCGGGTGGCGCTAGGAGGTAACCTCCCCCCCCACACTCAACCCCCCCGCGGCCGGGAGCACCGGGTAGCGTAAGGAGGTAACCCCCCCCCCTCACACCCCCCGCTGCCGAGCCAGGAGCACCGGCTGGCTCAAGGAGGTACACACACACACACACACACTGACTGGCTGACACACACTGAATGGCGCGCGCACACACACTGACTGATGCGCGTACACACACCCTGACTAACGCACACACCTGAGACACACATACTGACTGACGCACACACACTGACTAA
Source organism: Ascaphus truei (assembly GCF_040206685.1). Lineage (NCBI taxonomy): Eukaryota > Metazoa > Chordata > Amphibia > Anura > Ascaphidae > Ascaphus > Ascaphus truei. Next base: position 13,305,511 of record NC_134491.1, read on the forward strand.
CGCACACACAAGCACTGACTGACTGCCACGCGCACACACACAACTCCTTACTGACGCACACACACACAGTGACTGACGTGCGCACACACACACACACACACTGCCTGCCTGCCACGAGCACGCACACACCCCATGACTGACGCACGCACACCCCCTGACTGACGCAAGCACACACCCCTGACTGACGCACGCACACACACCCTGACTGACGCACGCACACACACCCTGACTGACGCACGCACACACACCCTGACTGACGCACGCACACACACCCTGACTGACGCACGCACACACACCCTGACTGACGCACGCACACACACGCACGCACACTGACTGACGCGCACACACTGACTGACACACACACTGACTGACGCACACACACACACAGACTGACGCGCACACACACACACACACTGTCTGCCGCACAGACACACACTGACTGGCACACACACACTGACATACACACTGCCACACACACTGACACACACACTGACACACACACACTGACACACACATGGATACACACACTGACACACACACACACACACTGACTGACACACACACTGACTGACTGACACACACACTGACTGACACACACTGACTGACACACACACTGACTGACACACACACTGACTGACTGAAGCACGCGCGCGCACACCCACACACACACACACACACACTGACTGACGCGCGCACACACACACACAGTGACTGACTGACGCACGCACACACACTGACTGCCGCACGCACGCACACACTGACTGACGCGCACACACACACTGACTGCCGCGCACACGCACGCACACACTGAGGCGCACACACACGCACACACTGACTGAGGCACACACACGCACACACTGACTGTGTGTGTGTGTGCGTCAGTCAGTCTGTGTGTGTGTGTGTTTGTGTTTCTGCGTCAGACTCACTGACGCGCGAACACACACACACTGACACACACACTGACACACACACACACTGACACACACACACACTGACACACACACACACTGACACACACACTGACACACACACACACACACACTGACTGACACACACACTGACTGACACACACACTGACTGACACACACACTGACTGACACACACACTGACTGACACACACACTGACTGACACACACACTGACTGACTGACGCACGCGCGCGCACACCCACATACCCACACACACACTGACTGACGCGCGCACACACACACAGTGACTGACTGACGCACGCACACACACACACACAATGACTGCCGCACGCACGCACACACTGACTGCCGCACGCACGCACACACTGACTGCCGCGCACACGCACGCACACACTGAGGCGCACACACACGCACACACTGACTGAGGCACACACACACGCACACACTGACTGTGTGTGTGTGTGTGCGTCAGTCAGTCTGTGTGTGTGTGTTTGTGTTTCTGCGTCAGACTCACTGACGCGCGAACACACACACACACACACACACACACACACACACACACTGACTGACTGACGCACACACACTGCATGAAGCTGTAAAGGGGGACAAACAGAGCTGTAAAGGAGAGAGGGGGGGGGGACTGGATTGATGTGAATGGGGACAAACAGAGAGAGGGGGGAGGAGAGAGAGAGGAGCGGGAACATTACATCCCGGGCAACGCCGGGTCTCTCAGCTAGTTAGAATATAAAAATACGGAACATCAGTCCAGTGGGTCTAATCATACTATTCCCTTTGTCACCCAATATAATGGATTGGCCCCGAAGATACGCCATATTCCAAACAAACACTGGCCAATTCTCCTTCGAGATAACACATTAGCCCAAATTCTCCCTAATAAACCGAATATTATTTTCACGAAGGCCACAAATCTGAAGTCAAAATTGGCTCCCAGTTGCCCACTTAATTATTCTAGGCAAGCTCAACCTAATTCCACCAAAGGCTTCTTTACCTGTGCAAAGTGTATAGCGTGTTCATACAGTGTTAAACATGTACAAAATCGTAGGTAGCGGTGCAACTGCCTTGGAAAGAACTTGTGACCAGACTTGCAAAACGTTAAAGTACAAAAATATTTATTGGCACAAACAGAGGCACCAAAAAAGAGTCCTCTTACGTGTTTCGTGTGATAACCACGCTTTATCAATGAGTGGCTGGCGGCCCTGGCCAACTATAGTTTCAACCTCAAGTATAAACCCGGGCCCACCAACATGGGGGCCGATGCTCTGTCACGGAGGCCGGGGCTTCAATCCACCACGGATGAGGAAGTATGGGAGGAAATTCCGGGGCCTGGAATACGTGCCCTATGCTCAGTAGCAGCCGTAGTTAACGATCAGGTGGCGTTCTCAGAGCTAAGAGTCGCTGATTCATTAGGGTGCCAATCCCGAGCCTTTCCCCGGGCCTACCAAGGTCGAGAAGGAATGAACATTACCGAAGATAAAATCATTTCCTGGAGAGAATTGGTGCAACACCAGAACGAAGACCCAGTGGTGGAACTAGCTCGTCAAGCTGTGCAGCAAGAGAACCCCTCTATCCTTAAGCAAGCCCCCAGAGAACTGGTGAAGCTATTGTTGAACGAGTTTGGGAAGTTCGAACTGGACAATTGCCTATTGTACCGGGTAGTTCCATACCACAATCATCCCGACCGGCGACAACTATTCTTGCCTGAACGTCTGAGAAATATGGTTCTCCGGGCGCTTCACGATGATCATGGCCATCTGGGCGTTGACAAGACATTCGGGCTACTTCGGGACCGGTTCTATTGGCCAAGAATGAGAGAGTCAGTGGAAAGGCACTGCCGGAGGTGTACCCGCTGCCTACAGAGGAAAACACTCCCCACAAGAGCGGCTCCCATGTCCCATCTGAAAAGTTCCGGTCCTATGGATTTGGTGTGCATGGACTTTTTGTGTATTGAGCCCGATACCCGAGGCATCGGTAACGTACTAGTGATTACAGACCACTATACAAGGTACGCACAAGCGTTCCCTACCAAAGATCAACGGGCGGTGACCGTGGCCAGAGTCTTATGGGAAAAATACTTCATTCATTATGGATTACCGAACCGACTCCACTCTGATCAAGGCAGAGATTTCGAGAGTACTCTCATTAAGGAACTGCTAAAGTTGCTAAACATAGCTAAGTCACGGACCACCTCGTACCACCCAGAGGGGGATGCTATGCCCGAACGGTTCAACCGCACACTGCTGGACATGTTGGGGACTTTAAAAGGCTCCCAGAAAACCGAATGGAGCAAGCAAGTAGAGACATTGGTACATGCTTATAACTGTACCCGACATGAGTCTACCGGGTATACGCCGTACTTCCTAATGTTCGGGAGAGAGGCCCGATTACCTGTGGATGTGCGACTGCGGATATCTACCGATGGGGTATCCAACAGAACGCACTTTCGTTATGTACAGAGGTTGCGGGACAGTCTACAGCAGGCCTATAAATTGGCTGAAAGGGCGGCGGCACAACTAAATGCGGGTAACAAGAGACGCTATGACCACAAAGTGCGACATAAGGAAATCCGCCCGGGGGATGCTGTTCTCCTTCGTAATCTAGGCATCCCCGGAAAGCATAAACTGGCTGATCGATGGAGAGAAGGGGTGTATGAGGTAGAGTCACAGATGCCTGGCCTCCCGGTATACCGTATCAAGGACTCCGAAGGCCGGGTGAAGGTGTGGCATAGGAATCATCTGCTCCCCATACCTCAAGTAGGGGACAACGAATTGGAGGTACCCACTGTATCAATGGATGGAGAAACTGAAAACACAGAGGATTGCCTAGAGACTGTAATAAATGCCACCTCTGAGAATCCTATGGAGGGAACCTCTCAAAGGGGCCTTCCGGCTGCGGGGGCATCTCCCGAAGGAGCTACGGGTAAAGGGCCCCTTGGTCCAACAACAGATACACTGACTCCAATGAGCCAGCCATTAGACCCGCAGAGCCCGTGCTTTGTACCACAGAGAGACTTTGTAGATCTAAGGAACCCCTCAAGGGCAGAAATGGAAAGGCCAGTTGAGACTGGATACTCCTCAGAGGAAGCAGATGAAGAACAACCTCGGCGAAGCCAAAGAACTAGTCAACCTCCAATGAGAATGACTTACGATCAATTCGGGGCACCCCATTATGAGGCTCAGCAGTGGGCTCGGCATAGAATGCTTTCCGTAGTGGTAATGTTCAATGAAATGTGCAATTTAATATAGGACCGAGGGGATGTACTGAGATACGTTATTTGTATATATGTTATGTAGTATAGCCAAGCGGGGACATTGGATTCTGGGGAGGGGAGAATGTAAGGATGTGTTAATACACCGTATATGTGTGCATTTGTACGGCGGGTTCCGCGACGGCAAGTTGGTACAGGGCGCCGCCATGTTGTTGCGCAATGTTGCCGAGGTCACTGGTCCAGAGAAGAGGTTGCGCATGCGCTCTGGAAGCGCGCGAACCACGAGCCAATGAGAAAGGGCTCTGTAATGACCTATAACCCCCGCGAACCCCGGAGGAGTCAGCTGATGCTAGGAGCCAATGGACAGGCTGGGTTTGGAGGGGAGGAGAACACGAAGCGTGGGGGAGAGGCCACGCTAGCAGAAGCGAGTGGGACAGTGCTGAAACAGGTAGTGCGAGTGCAGGGGGTCCGTGACCCGCCTGCTTAGGCCAGATACTACCCCCAGGTCTATAGGAGTGTTCCCCGCGTCACCGTAGGTTGCGGTACTGTAGGGACGCCCGTAGTGGACAGATATTGTCACCTTAGGTAGGCATCAAGCGCACGGAGTTGTGGACGAATACTGCTGTCTGGGCTCAGACGGTGGAGCCGCGCGACATCGGAAGGTCAGGGCCGGATGCGACGGACCCTTTGAGAAGAGGTGCGGTCACCGCCGTGACCGGGAGGTACTTTGTAAACAGCAAGTGCACCGATACCGGTCATCAAGCGCTGATCCCGCCTGTTACGCCGGAGTAGCCCGCAGACCAGACCTGTCCCTAGAACTGAGGTGGCAGGTATGAATACACACACCGACAGAGCGAGGGACGTGTCCGGGTTGTGGTATTAGATGGTGCCAGGCCAGATGGGGTGTATTGCGAGAATACTTGCCGATACCGTTTTCCCAGAAGAATGGTCGTTGCCGTTGCCGAGATCAGGGGTAGGAGATGTATGGAGGAATCGAGATGAGTGCCGAGGTCGAAGGGAGCCAGAAGGTACTTAAACAGGAACAATCCGAAGTCGAGAGCCAAAGGGGGTAGTCTGCCAAGCCGCGTCTAAACCGAGAGAATCAAAGAACAAGCACTGTGAAACACCCATACAAAAACTATGACGAGCGAGGAAGCACAGAACAGAGAGGGTATATAAAGCTGGAACAGCCAACCAGGAGAGGGGGCGTGCCTGGAGGAGCCCAGGGAGCTTCAGTGCATTGGCTGCTGTTCTTAGAGCTCAGGTGACACTCAGCAAGAGCCAGATTGTAACCATGCGGTGTTTGGGGGGGAGCCTGAGTGGGGATAAGTTCAAGGGCTTTTGTGTGTGCACTGTAAGTCCAACGTGTGCATGAGAGGAAGCAACGTGGGGTGCGCACGTGCGTGCGGGGCGGCGATTCCGCGCCGACGGCTGCGGCGCAGAGCGAGGAGGAAGAACCTCGTGGAGCGTCCCACCATGCCGAGGGGTAAGTGATGAAGCTGAAGGGGGCTTGCGTGGTTGTAGTGGAAGGGTCTGAGCAGTGTAAGGAGAGAGCCGTGAGCTCCGCCTGAGACGCTGTGTGCTCACATTCCTAACACCGCTTTAGGATTAACTTTGACAGACCATAGTGCAAGTGGCTAGCGGATAGAAACTATCCTACATAAGTTTCACAAGGACATACTCTATGAGAGCGTGGCGGAGCCACGGCTGTACAGGACGATATTCCCCTCGGGGTGTGGCCGAGCCACTCTAGTATAAGAGCCAGTTATTATGAGGTGTTATGTGTTATGAGTGATGTCAATGTTATGATATACATATATATATGCATGTTATGTGAACAGTGAGGTGCCACAGATAAACACAGTAAAGATTGGTTGCCCCCGCAATGTATGGTATGTTTCTTGCCCAGGGTAAATCTTTCATAATGGGGATCCTGGGTAAGTGGAGGCGCTGCGCTATGTAAATGTGTGTGTATTACCCCAGGCTCCCAGCTAGCGGAGGCTCAGCTCAGCTCTCCTGAGCCACAGGTGTTAGACAGTCACCCGTAGTCCCTTAGGAAGGTGTTCAGAAAAAGGGCTACATAAAGAAAATAGAAAAAATAGAAAAAAAATATACAAATATACAGAAAATTAAAAATAACCACCCAATTTAATATCTTTAAACATGAACACAAAAATATGTAAAAATGTATCATACTATACATATAACTTTGTGTCTAAAAATAAGCATATAATTAGATTAGGAAAAATTATAATAAACATCTACAGAGGAAATAACAACCATTATCAATGGTATTAACATCAAAATGATATTTGTCAATTAAGCTTGTTTCTCTCACTAAGCTTGTTTCTCTCACAGTTTATTCCAGACTATTTGTATCAATAATAATAATAATACATTGAAAAATAGTAATCAAAAGATTAAACAATTTATTAGAGCTTCATCAATGTAGAAAATGCTGAAGTTCCCTGTCTACATTAATGCCGGCTGGTACTAAAGTGTCTAACGAAAACATCCAAAACATTTCCCTTTTATTTAACGTATTAAGTCTATCTCCCCCCCCGCTTAGGGGCCTCAATATGTTCAATTGCCATGAACTTGAAATTGTCAATACCGCCCTGTGGGCATTCTACAAAATGCTTTGACACTGGATGATTCATATCCTTATTTTTAACGAATCTAACGTGTTCCATCATTCTTTGTTTTAACGGCCTGATGGTTCTACCAATATAGCCCTTCATGCATTTACACCAAATGTAATACACTACAAATTGTGTATTACAATTTATAAATGTTTTGATAACATAAGGTTTTTCAAATTTTTAACAATAACAGTTTTGGATGGATGGGCATACCTACATATCTTACAGGTACCACACCTGAAGAAACCTTTAGTATTTGTTAATGTAGAAGATTTTACTCCATCACTGGAAGAAAATAAACTCTGGGATAGATAATTACCCAATGTTTTGATATTGGATAGATAATTACCCAATGTTTTGATATTGGATAGATAATTACCCAAGTGTCAGGCAGTCTAACACCCACCCACCCACCCAAGTGTCAGGCAGTCTAACACCCACCCACCCAAGTGTCAGGCAGTCTCCCAAAGTGTCAGGCAGTCTCCCACCCACCCATCCATCCAAGTGTCAGACAGTCTCTCACCCAACCACCCACCCCCCCAAGTGTCAGGCAGTCTCCCACCCACCCAAGTGTCAGGCAGTCTGTCTGTCTCTCTGTCTCCCTCTCTCTCTCTCTCCCTGTCTGTCTCTGTCTCGGTCTCTCTCTCTCTTGCTCTCTGTTCTGTCTCTCATCTGTCATCTGTCTCATCTATCATCTGTTTGTTCCTCTGTCTCTCTGTCTCTCTGTTCTGTCCTTCTGTTTCTCTGTCACTGTCTCTCTCTCTCTGTCACTGTCTCTCTGTCACTGTTTCTCTCTCTCTGTCACTGTCTCTCTCTCTGTCACTGTCTCTCTCTCTCTGTCACTGTCTCTCTCTCTGTCACTGTCTCTCTCTCTGTCACTGTCTCTCTCTCTGTCACTGTCTCTCTCTCTCTCTCTGTCACTGTCTCTCTCACTCTCTCACTCTCTCTGTCACTGTCTCTCTGCCACTGTCTCTCTCTCACTGTCTGTCTCTCACTGTCTCTCTCTCTCTCTCTCTCTCTCTCTCTCTCTCTCTGTGTCTCTCACTATCTCTCTCTGTCTCACTGTCTCTCACTGTCTCTCTCTCACACTGTCTCTCTCTCACTGTCTCTCTCTCTCACTCTCTCTCTCTCTCTCTCTCTCTCTCTCTCTCTCTCTCTCTCTCTCATTGTCTCTCTCACTGTCTCTCTCTCACTGTCTCTCTCTCACTGTCTCTCTCTCTCTCACTGTCTCTCTCTCTCACTCACTCTCTCTCTCTCTCTCTCTCTCTCACTGTCTCTCTCTCTGTCTCTCTCTCTGTCTCTCTCTCTGTCTCTCTCACTGTCTCTCTCTCTCTCTCACACACACTATCTCTCTCTCTCTCTCTCTCACTGTCTCTCTCACTGTCTCGTCTCTCTCTCACTGTCTCTCTCTCTCTTTCTCTCTCTCTCTCTCACTGTCTCTCTCTCACTGTCTCTCTCTCTCTCTCTCCCTCTCTCTCACTGTCTCTCCCTCTCTCTCTCTCACTGTCTCTCTCTCTCTCTCTCTCTCTCTCTCACTGTCTCTCTCTCACTGTCTCTCGTCTCTTTCTCACTGCCTCTCGTCTCTCACTGTCTCTCGTCTCTCTCTCACTGTCTCTCTCACTGTCTCTCTCTCTCTCTCTCTCTCTCTCTCTCTCTCTCTCTCTCTCTCTCTCTCTCTCTCTCTCTCTCACTGTCTCTCTCTCTCTCTCTCACTGTCTCTCTCTCTCTCTCACTGTCTCTCTCTCTCTCTCTCTCTCACTGTCTCTCTCTCTCTCTCTCTCTCTCACTGTCTCTCGTCTCTTTCTCACAGTCTCTCGTCTCTTTCTCACTGTCTCTCGTCTCTCTCTCACTGTCTCTTGTCTCTCTCTCTCTGTCTGTCACTCTGTCTGTCACTCTGTCTGTCACTCTCTCTGACTCTCTCTGTCCCACTCTCTCTGTCTGTCACCCACTCTCTCTGTCTTATCTTAACTGCCGTATACCTACACCAAGGTAACCTACCCTGCTTTCTTCCAGATCTGACTCAAGTTTCACGCGGGAGACATTGGAAGACAGGTAGGGAACACCTCCCCTCCAGTATAGTACCTTCAGGGACTGCGGATCAGGTAAGATCCCAGGCGGGATTGCTGCTTTAGAAATTGTGAAGAGGGGGCATCCAGACACTGGTTAATGGGTTCAGAAGCAATCACATCTTGCTTTTTTTTTTGTTCGATTTAGTGAGGTCATCCGACACACACACACACACACGTTACAAGGACTAATTGTAGTAAAGTATAAGTGTAATACAATAAATAAACGGTTAATGTAAAAAAAATAATAATATAATTGTGTGTCTTGGTTTTTCATTTTCAAAATCTGGTCACCCTACCTAGGACTGGTGTCGCAAAAATCTCCATCTATAATAGGCATGACATCTATAAAGAATTGTAAGGGTTAATCATAATTCTGATATATACCAATAGGTTATGTCTCTGTATTGTCCACTGCTGTTAAGTGTATCTCTGTTATGTATATGTATTGTATGTTAGTAAGGCTGTTTCTCCGTGTTAGATGTGATTGACAAGTACATTGATCAATCATGGCGATTGCGGCGGAGATGAAGAGTAGATCTATTCTGCCAATCAGAGTCACCGCAATGGAATAAAAGCAACCAATCCCCAACACGATTATTATCCCCTGAAGAAGTGACGCGCAAGCGCACGAAACGCGTAGGGTCAAAGTTCATCAGCTAATTTTACGGAACTGACGTGAGCAGCGTGACAGGCGTGTTTTGATCTGACAAGCAGGAAGAGGCTCTTCTCCTCGAGGTCCGGCCCCAGTGTCGGAGTATCCGTCCCAGAAGCGCGGGAAAGCATTGGAGCGCATCTGCTGACACTCCAGTGTTAGCGGAGTACTAGCTGTTACCTCACTGCAGTCGATATACTGTGCCTGTTTACTCCCCCCATCTTGTGAGTAGGATTCTGGTTTTAATCCACCGGACCAGCAGCAACACGGTCATCCTTATTCTAGCAATTTGTATTGTTTTTTATGTTGTATTAAATTAGCCTTTTATATTTTAGCTTTGCTATCATCTGTTGTTATTGTTTTTCATTTGGTGTGTATGTTTTGTATGTGGTGTTAGTCTTATGTTTTGTATGTTATCATTTGTTGTTTGTCAGCAGTATTGCACTATGATTTTGTCTTGTGTTTGATCCACATATCACTGGGTGCACGGCTGTGGAATCATCCATTTACTTGGAAGTAATATTCCTTCTTGCTGGTAAGGGGAGCGCTGATGATCCTCGTTATTAAATATGTGGAAAAAAGGAATAAAAAAATATATTGTGCAGACAATAAACAATGGATCCTATCTAATATAGGCAATTAATCTCACTCACAAATGCAAAGAAAATACGAGCAGAACAGACTCTTCTCTCTATGAATGGAGCTCTTTCTGCTATCTCCACATCTAATCCTTGGACACGGCTGGATAGACCCTGGATAGGCTCTGGATATATCCTCTATGATAAACGTTCTTTAACGTGTAGTCACCCGGAAAAGAAAGAAAGAGAACCACAATGGTGCAATATTGCTAGTATATAGTATATACATATTAAAATAAATGCATGTAGAAATAAGCGCACTCACATTTTGTGCAAGGGTAACATACGTGGGAGAGAATAGTAGTAACGCAGGGAGAACTCGGCAGCTACCCGGCTCGCGCACCACTGCATCCGCGTGCGTCACTTCCGGTGACGTCTCGCTTCAGGGCGGAAGTGCCTGCACGGTCTCTCCCGGTTGCTCAAGCTTTGCCAGTACTCTCTGTTAGCGCAAGTTCTGATGTCTCCCAGTCGATTCAACGCGTTTCGCTGTTGCTTTTTCAGGAATCGTATAGGCTTGCTGAATACATTGCCTATTTATAGCAACTATCTAATTGAATAACCAATCCTCTACTTCACAATTAACAATTAAGATAAACTTAACACAGAGTTGTGAGTAATAGTATCTATACAGGCTATGGGTATAATAATACCATACATCAACATATCAATATAACATTATACAAACTTTAATAAATATAACACTCATAAATAGCACCATATTACCCCTACTTAAAAAAATCTAATTAGATAATCTAGCATAGATCCCATATATTCTAGCCAACATACAACATATATATATATATATATATATAAAATACATTCTATTTAAAAAAGACGATGGAGGAGGTAGAACTATAAGGAGGAGGATAAAGAAAACAGTATTACAAACTATAAATATATGCAAAACAAATATATGTAAAACTGATCTTAAATGTTAATGTCTAACAAAATGTTATCTTAAAAAATGTACAGCAGCAATGGGATATAATAGATCAATAGGAAGCACAGGACTGCAGAGCCATCTTAAGTGAGGGTTTCAGCCAGGAAGCGTGGATATCCTTGCCACTGGTGTCAGAGGTGAATCACCCTCTGCAGCTGTGTAAGGAATCGGGAAACGCGTCCTTTGCGACGTGTTCCTTCCTTACCTAGTGCTGCTGCCGCAGCTCCACTCTCCGCTTATGTGCGCAACCCCGCTCTGATTACATAGCGCGCGCGCACCCGCAGCTCTTCAGCCCCGGCCACGGAGTTTGGCTCCGCCCCCCGGACGCCGCGTGCACGTGACGACGTGCAACGATCCCCAGCTGCGTGTCTAGCATCATCTGTGCCTCTAGTCTCCTGCAGCCTATCCCAGCTTCTGCTGTGGCCGCGCCCCCGCTCCACCCCCTGTCTGTCTGTCTGCCTACATATACCCTGGTCCTGCTCTCAGTCAGTGCTCAGCATAATCCGGTGTAGCCTCGCTGCTTCCTACAGTTTTGCCTTGTCTTGTCCCAGTCTTGTCTTTCAGATTAACCTCTTGTGTACCGACCTGGCTTGTAAGTGAACCCCTCTGGATATTGACCTCGGCTTACCCTCGACTATGGCGACTTTTCTACCCCTGATCACGGCTAAACGGACCTGGACTATCCCACCATCTATAATCCCAGACCACGGGTAACGGACCTGGACTATCCCACCATCTATAATCCCAGACCATGGCTAACGGACCTGGACTATCCCACCATCTATAATCCCAGACCACGGCTAACGGACCTGGACTATCCCACCATCTATAATCCCAGACCACGGCTAACGGACCTGGACTATCCCACCATCTATAATCCCAAACCACGGCTAACGGACCTGGACTATCCCACCATCTATAATCCCAGACCACGGCTAACGGACCTGGACTATCCCACCATCTATAATCCCTGATCACGGCTAAACGAACCTGGATTATCCCACCATCTATAATCCCAGACCACGGCTAACGGACCTGGACTATCCAACCATCTATAATCCCAGACCACGGCTAACGGACCTGGACTATGCCACCATCTATAATCCCAGACCACTGGCTGTGGAATCATCCATTCATTTGGAAGCACAGGACTAGAAGAGTTCTTTGGACACTGCCTCCATTTGGACTTAAAGAGACATATACATGGACTTTTAAGGCGCCGGATCTTACTGTTTATCAATAGAAATGTATTACTGACAGGCAGGGGTAATGGAGGGCTTTACCTTTAATAAAAGCGCCACATTTACCTCTACAGTCACAGGGAGTGCAGTGAGATGGGGAGTGTGGAGAATGGGGGGCAGGGCGATGGGGAGTGTGGAGAAGGGTGGGTGCAGTGAGATGGGGAGTGTGAAGAACGGGGGGCAGTGAGATGGGGAGTGTGGAGAATGGAGGGCAGTGAGATGGGGAGTGTGGAGAACGGGGGGCAGTGAGATGGGGAGTGTGGAGAATGGAGGGCAGTGAGATGGGGAGTGTGGAGAACGGGGGGCAGTGAGATGGGGAGTGTGGAGAATGGAGGGCAGTGAGATGGGGAGTGTGGAGAACGGGGGGCAGTGAGATGGGGAGTGTGGAGAACGGGGGGCAGTGAGATGGGGAGTGTGGAGAATGGAGGGCAGTGAGATGGGGAGTGTGGAGAAAGTTGGGTGCTGTGAGATGGGGCGTGAGGAGAACGGGGGCAGTGAGATGGGAGTGTGGAGAAGGTTGGGTGCAGTGAGACGGGGAGTGTGGAGAAGGTTGGGGGCAGTGAGATGGGGAGTGTGGAGGAGGGGCCATGAGATGGGGCGTGGAGAACGGGGGGCAGCGAGATGGGGAGTGTGAAGAAGGTTGGGTGCAGTGAGATGGGGGTGTGGAGAATGGGGGCAGTGTGGTGGGGCATGTGAAGAAGGGGGGGCAGTGTGGTGGGGCATGTGGAGAAGGAGGGGCAGTGAGGTGGGGCATGTGGAGAAGGTGGGGCGTGTGGAGAACGGAGGGCAGTTAGATGGGAGTGTGGAGAAGGTTTGGTGCTGTGAGATGGGGCGTATGGAGAAGTAGGTGCAGAGAGATGGGAGCTTGAGTAAGGGGAACAGATTGCTGCATATACTGATATATATTTATGTATTTTCGTCTCTTTGTGGAGCATCAGAACATGATACGGGGGTTAATATTCTGTAATTTGGATACTTGAGATGTGAGGTGGAATTTGAATATGTACATACAGGTGCTGGTGTATACAGAGTGGTGTACATACAGGTGAGGGGGTGTATAGAGAGGGTCTACATATGGAGAGTTGTACATACAGGGTGTATCTGTTGTGGTTTAGTTATATGTGTGGTTACTTCCTTGGAGTGTGTACAGGTGTGTGTCTGTTTCCAGTAATAGGTGTTGTAACTCTCTGGAGGTGTATACAGGTGTGTCTGGTTCTTCTGGAAATGGGTTGGATTTCTCACTGGAGATGTGTGTGTGCGGGTGTATATATCTATATCTTATTATATATTTGTGAAAGCACTGTATGCCTGTCTGCATCTCCTGTGTCCCTAGGGGAAATCTCATTGGTCCCTTGGGCCGCCCGCCCCCGCACCTCTCATTGGCCTGAGGCGGAGTGACGACACACACACACACACACACACAAACAGAGCACTGAGCGGCTCTCCCCCCCCCCCCGGCGCTCCCCCCCCCCACCCACACACACAGAGCACTGAGCGGCTCTCCCCCCCTCCCAGCGCTCCCCCCCCACACACACACACAGAGCACGCGGCTCTCCCCCCCCGGCGCTCCCCCACACACACACAGAGCACGCGGCTCTCCCCTCACAAAGGCCGCTCCCCGTCCCAGAGGCCTCTCCTCCGGCTGTCTCCGCCTCTCCTCCGGCTATCTCCGCCTCTCCCCGCGAGAGGCACAGCACCTCCACTCCTCACTATTTGCTCCACATTCCTCCCACAAACAGCTGTTGGACACAGTGACGTAAACCAACGCGTTTCGTCAGCTGTTGCACCGACTTCTTCAAGGGTGTGTCCTAAGGGAATGGTGATGAGCCTTTTTAGGGCTATTTTAACCCTGATTGGTCAATATGGAAGGATACATATATAACTATTCTTAGAAAGAAATTCATTAATGAATGTTCAAAGTGAATTAGAGTATACCACAAGAAAGTCAAATAAAATGAATAAAATATGAAATGTAAATATATGAAATGAAATAAAACTATCACAGAATCATCTTTGAACATATAATCCAAAAATATATTTTACATATAAAAAACATGATAATATGAATTGAATCAATTTGAAAAAGGAAATAAATAATGTGTAACATTGTTACGCTTGTGCTCCTACACACAAGCCAAGGGAAAGGGAAGGGACCCATTAGCGAGGTGGGGAAGGGAGCGAGTTGCCGCGCAGCTGGGGATCGGCGCATGTAGTCACGTGAACGCGCCGCGCGCATGAGAATGCGCGACGCGTCCGGAGGTGCGGAGCCAAGCTCAGGGACACGACTAGCCCAGCTGTATGTGTGCGCATGCTCTGGCAGCAGAGCGGGGATGCACGCATTCTCAGGCACCAACGCGGGGGAAAACCAACGCTTCAGCACAGGAGTCGGGCACGGGAACCAGGAACATGGAACAGGAACATGGAAGGAGCCGGGGAGGATAGAGTCCAGAGCACAAGGACACAATAGAAATGCTACTTGGAGGATGTCCAGCCTCCTTATAGGCATAGTGCCAGTAACAGAAGAGTGCAGCAAATACAAAGTTCAAACAAAGTAAGGGTTCTTTGGCCAAGGTATTGTAAGCCTGCTACCACGTCAAGGTAAACCCTAATCAGCACGTCCTACACTACCCGCATGGTAAACTAACCTCAGTAGTAAATGAGTCACTGTCCCAGTCTTCCGGAATCCAAAGGAGAAGAGTAAAGGTCCCAAGGAGGTCCAGGCAGGAACAGCATGCGATGGAAGTACTAGCAGGAACCAGGGCAGGCAGCAAATGACTAATAGCAATGTGAGTCAGAGTGAGACTTACTTCCTGTCAGGAGGAAGAGGGCAGGAATTGACAGAAAGCAAGATGGCGTAGGAAGCTTCAAAATACTTAAAGACAGGATCTTGACTCGCAGCTAGAGGGCAGCGCCCGCCACACAGAGAATCAACAGGGAATCTTAACTCGCAGCTGGAGGGTGGCGCACGCCATACATGGAGACATCAGGGAAACTAGGCACAAAGGTAGAGAATACGCCACAAGGGGGCGTGAAACTTGACTCGCAGCTGGAGAGTGACGCACGCCGTCACGTGTACGCGCCACGCGTGAGAGAATGCGGGACGCGACCGGGGGTGGTCGGGCTCCTTGGTACAAGTGGGGAACCGCGGGTGCGTGCATGCTCTATAAGGAGAGTGGGAACTGAGATGCGGCAGGTAAGGAGGGAGCACGCCGCAGGGGCGTGTTCCCCGGTTCCTTACAAATATATAATATAAATAACCTTTAAATCTATCTATATATCTAAAACTGAAAGTGTTGTTTGTGCGTCCCTATAGACCATTTGATTGGTCCGTCGGTCCGCCCACCCTCCCACGCCTCTCATTGGGCGGTGTGTCTCGCGCCCCATGTGTCCCGCCCCCTAAAGGCTCTCATTGGCGGGAGTGTCTCACCCCCCCCCCCTGTGTCCCGTGCAGCCATACCATCCTGACCTGTCTCAGCCAAAGCCACCTCACCTCCACCCTCCACCAACTCACCCAAACTACCCCCGCCGCACCACATCAAACCCCGCACCCGCCAACTACCGCCTCTCCCCCACCCGCCGCCTGACATTGCTCAGCCTTTCACCCCCCTGCCTTTCACCCCACCCTGCCTTTCACCCCCCCTGCCTTTCACCCCCCTGCCTCTCACCCCCCCGCCGCCCTTGCCTTTCACCCCCCCCGCCGCCCCTGCATTTCACCCTCCCCCCGCCCCCCCTGCCTTTCACCCTCCCTGCCTTTCACCCCCCCCGCCGCCCCTGCCTTTCACCCCCCCCCCCCGCCGCCCCTGCCTTTCCCCCCCCCGCCGCCCCTGTCTTCCCCTCCCCCGCCGCCCCTGTCTTCCCCCCCCACCGCCGCCCCTGCCTTTCACCCCCCCCGCCGCCCCTGCCTTTCACTCCCCCCGCCGCCCCTGCCTTTCACTCCCCCCGCCGCCCCTGCCTTTCACCCCCTCCCCCCCCCACCGCCCCTGCCTTTCACCCCCCCGCTGCCCCTGCCTTTCACCCTCCCCCCGCCGCCCCTGCCTTTCACCCCCCCCCGCCCCTGCCTTTCACCCCCCCTGCCCCTGCCTTTCACCCCCGCCCCTGCCTTTCACCCCCGCCCCTGCCTTTCACCCCCCCCGCCCCTGCCTTTCACCCCCCCCGCCGCCCCTGCCTATCACCCCCCCCCCCCGCCGCCCCTGCCTTTCACCCCCCCCGCCGCCCCTGCCTTTCACCCCCCCCACCGCCCCTGCCTTTCACCCCCCCCCCGCCGCCCCTGCATTTCACCCCCCGCCGCCCCTGCCTTTCACCCGCCGCCCCTGCCTTTCACCCGCCCCTCACCGCCCCGGAATATTCACTTTTCAATACCACTTTTATTATAGATGCTATTGATTTTTTATTAACGCACAATTATTTTTTGTTTGAGCACAAATTTTATTTACAATTAAAAGGCACGGCAAAGTTTTGCCCCCTCTTATGCAAATTTATTTATGGGGTGGTGGGAGTCACAATTTCTTTTTAGTAGTAATAATCACTTTAGGAGTAATATATATTTATATGATTACGCCTAGAGGGGTGGGCATCTTTTGGGGACACTTATTGGGTGAAGTGACCAAAGGACACATCGGGTTCTGTGGACACCGTGTGGGGGTACACGTGGTGGGACAACGCCCTGCGCAGCGAGGTAATAGCTGTAACCTCTAGTATTGCTAGTGCATGTAATGTTTATGGTTATTGCTCATAGAAATGGTTGTTATTATAATCTGTGGATTGTTATTAATAGTTCCTGCTCGGGGTTATCTCATCCAATTGGGATCCCGTGCAGGTGGAGGCGCTGCAACTCAGTAAATTCGTTACCCCAGGCTCCCAGTGGCGGAGACTCAGATCTCTGTGAGCTGACAGGTAAAGCCAGCACCAATAGACCCTTCACACTAGAGGGAAAGAGGGCTACAATAACATACAAAATATATATTGTTTTGAATGCCGAATAACATGACATGACAATTATCACTTGGATTTTGCTCCAACACTATATGTTTTTATTGTGGACTATTATCTATGCTACTCAGCATAGAGCTGGTATTCGGTTATAACCTTTTTTGGCTATAATCACTGATCCCTGGGGCTGCAGGAGTGTGCCAGGCTATGCACGCGGGTGCACCAGGCTATGCGCGTGGGTGCACCAGGCTATGCGCGCGGGTGCGCAGGCACTATAATTCCAGCCTTACTGACACTCAGGTGCTTAGAACTCTCAGACTTGTAACCGGCTCTGGCTGGAACTGGATGGAACCGGCTCTGGCTGGAACTGGCTGGAACCGGCTCTGGCTGGAACTGGCTGGAACCGGCTTTGGCTGGAACTGGCTGGAATTCCCCCCAGAACTCTGACTGGAGTTTTCTTAGCCACAGAACTAACAGGGCCTCTCTCCTCACCTTTATACCTCTTGTCACAACATGGAAACATTAATGGAGGGATAAGGCCAGGTGCCTTCATTATGTTCCAGCCCCTGATTGGTGGGTTTAGCAGAGAACATTAAAAGGGAAACATGAAAATCATTACATGCAAAGGTCACATGAAACTTTGCAACATTTCTCCTATACAACCACTGTGACGATAGTGAGGGTTTGGCCCGGGATTAATGGGGTTACACCCCAAGGGCCCCCTCTAACCTCGCCAGGGAGACAAGGGGTTAACTGGGCTGAGGCCCAGAAATGTGATTTCACCTTTGTTATAACCTGTAAATGTATTCTCCCCTGTTCCCCTGTTCCACGGCAATGTCTGGTTAATCAGTGTTTGCATAACACACACACTGGATCATCAGGCGTTAATAAGCTACAGTTTAAGGAAATTCCATTGTACTGTGTCTTTTTCAGGAAAATTGGACTTCAAAGGGCTTAATTGAAGTTGAATGTGAAAAGCAGAAGGGTTTTTTAGTGTACAGTATGTTAATACCTGTTTACCGGCAGAATGCTAATAGTGTGCTAATGCTAATGTACAGGCAGAATGCCTGCCCTTTGTAATGCGAGACCCAGGAAGGGAAGTGTTTGTTATTCACACCTTCCAGCAAAAGGTATCCCCAAGCAGGATATCTGAATGGGTGACCTTATTAAATATAAGAATATTATGAGATGTCCTTGGCTGAACCGGCTAAGAATTACATAAGTGTATTGGCGGGAGTTAGCCGATCTTTTGAGTCTAAACACTGTATATGTAACTGCGGCTAAATGCCAGATATTAATCTCTCTAATAATTTTCATATTACACTGTAATTTTTGGTC
Source organism: Ascaphus truei (assembly GCF_040206685.1). Classification (NCBI taxonomy): domain Eukaryota; kingdom Metazoa; phylum Chordata; class Amphibia; order Anura; family Ascaphidae; genus Ascaphus; species Ascaphus truei. The sequence goes on from NC_134491.1 coordinate 13,324,114, forward strand.
TCTCTGCGAGCGACAGGTGGGACAGAATGCATTAATATATCCCACCTGATTGTATGTATTACTGAACTCAAGTTATGAGGTGATTTGCAGTAAATATGAAATTTTGGTTGAGTTCTGAGGAACCCCCCTGTTATGATAATGAGCCGGAAGGGCTAGGACTCACATTACCTGGCCATCAAAGGCTAATTGCTTATGCTTGGCCCAAACTGACCAAAAGGAAATTAACCAGAGTAAGTGTAACTTTTTACACTGGACTCTGGAAATCCCAGCCGAGCTTCAAAAGCTTCAAAGGGGATTTTACTAGACGACACGGAGCCGTAACCTAGGGATACCAGGGTTGAAATGATATATAAGTCAAAGTCCCCCTTTTATCCAAGTTGTTCATGTTGTTCATGCAAAGTTCTTCATTGTTCTTCATGCAAATGATCTTCATGCATGCATGTATCCTGCCTGTTTTGCTGTGATGTCAACTGAAATATGGGAGAAGTGGCCAGTCTCTAATCCTGATGGCTTTCTTGCCATAATCTTTACGTAAGTGTCTATATTTTGCCTGTTATTTTTACATATCTGCTGTGTTCACCTTTATCAAGGAATAAAATCACTTTATTATATCTTAAGTCTCGTCCCAGTTCAAACCCAGGTATATATATTTATATATATAGTTTTGGTGTCAATTACAGCCTGTCGCAAGCTCTCGTGACAGGCTTGTAATTAACTGGTGGAAGCGGTGGGAGGCAAAGTTCTTCATTGTTCTTCATGCAAATGATCTTCAGGCCTGCATGTCATCAGGCCTGTTGTGCTATACCATCTTGATTGCTGAGAAGAAATGCCATGCATGTGTCCTGCCTGTTTTGCTGTGATGTCAACTGAAATATGGGAGAAGTGGCAGTCTGTGTCCTGTTGGCTTTCTGCCCTAATCTTTAAGTAAGTGTCTATATTTTGCTGTTATTGTATAATCTGTTGTGTTCACCTTTATCAAGGAATAAATTCTATTTATCATATCTAAGTCGGAAGTTAATAATCCTGATCAAAGAAGTAATTACCTAATTGTTTATGCGGGAGGCAGGCACAAGGAATAGTTAAGTGTAACAGTTCACACTTACAATGGAAGCCAAAAGCCTGCTTCAAAAGGTTTTATTGATAGGGCCAGGGGGGGGGGGGGCTACCCCAAGCAGGATATCTGAATTGGTGTCCTTATTAAATATAAGAATATTATGAGATGTCCTTGGCTGAAAAGGATAAGAGTTACATATTTGTAATCGTGGGATTTAGCATATCTTTGGGAGTCTAAACACTGTATATGTAACGGCTACTAAATGCCAGATATTAATATCTCTATTAATTTTCATATTACACTGTAATGTAGGGTCTCTCTGCGAGCGTCAGGTGTCAAGGAATGCATTAATATATCTCACCTGACTGTATATTTTACTGAACTCAAGTTATGAGGTAATTTGCAGTAAATATGAAATTTTCGTTGAATTCTGAGGAACCCCCCTGTTATGATAATGACCAGATGTCTAGGACTTAAGTATTGTTCAAAGGGTTTTGTCACCCCACTGTGTACCTGTGGGCGGAGAAGGCTCAGACCAGAGCAGGTTTTTAAGTGTTCCATTTAACACCTTCCAACAAAGGTTTTCCTGCCAGAAAAGCAAATGGATAGACTGGCTGGCATTCCTGATGCAAATGTGGGGCTTCAGAAATGAGACCCCAGAGTTCTACTGCGCCTGTGCCAACTAGCAGGGGGGCATGGGTCAGAATGCTTTCCCACGTTAGTGAGTGGCTGGAGGTAATTGAAAACCAATCACCTGTACTTAAGGTTATGGATAGGGCCACAAAAGGTATATAATCTGTGGTCAAGCCCTTATCCAGTGTTGTTCATGCAAAGTTCTTCATTGTTCTTCATGCAAATGATCTTCATGCATGCATGTATCCTGCCTGTTTTGCTGTGATGTCAACTGAAATATGGGAGAAGTGGCCAGTCTCTAATCCTGATGGCTTTCTTGCCATAATCTTTACGTAAGTGTCTATATTTTGCCTGTTATTTGTACATATCTGCTGTGTTCACCTTTATCAAGGAATAAAATCACTTTATTATATCTTAAGTCTCGTCCCAGTTCAAACCCAGGTATATATATATTTATATATAGTTTTGGTGTCAATTACAGCCTGTCGCAAGCTCTCGTGACAGGCTTGTACAGGCTTGTAATTAACTGGTGGCAGCGGCGGGATCGAACTGGACCTGGATTACAGTATTCTGCGGGGTACTGTGATCCAGTGGGAACTTGATGGTAATTGCAAGTTCCTGGGACTAAAGATATTGAACACACAGTGTACAACATATAACACAAGATATGGCACCTCCTCACTGTTCCCCTACTTGTGAGAAGCATTGCCTCCAGAACCAAAGTGCCGGCCATCCGTCTGACTGGAGCCGGGCACTGAGACCGGAGGAGTGCATCAAGTCGGCGCGGGGAGCAGCAGCCAGCAAGGCTGAGAGAGAGACAGCAATGGGTGAGCATGAAACCCGGCAGGCTGAGCAAAGATCCACAGCTGCAGCTGCTGTAACCATTACACCGCCCGGAGAGCAGGGAAGGGACCCAGCTCTGGGACGGCAGAGACTTGTGGAGGGAGCGGGTGGTCTCGGAGACCATGGAAGTCTTGCACCAGGAGAGGTATTGGCCGTTGCGGCGGCCAGTCCATTTTACCCAGAATTGCTGGCCCTGATGTTTGCGCAGGGAGAGATGTCCCCAGCAGAGCGGCTCGAGCAGCTAAAGCTGGCAATGATCCGACCCGCTTATCCCCTCCCGGAGCCCGGCGCTCCAGCAACTCCGCTCTGGACTACGTTGCCCCTTGCTTGGGTTAGTCCACCGGTGGCGGAGAAGCACCGGCAGTTGCTGCGGCACTGCCAACAAATGGGCCACAATAATGCCCAGTGCCCTGACCGTGCGCGGTCAGGCGAAGAAGCCCCTCAGGGCCAACGCTCATGAGCTGCGGAACAGATGACCCAGTTAGCGGCATCCTATGATGGCTCCCGCCCAGCCGGGGCGACAACCCTCCTCGGGACGTCTCCTGGAGAACCTGGAGAACCTGGACGGGCTGCATCAGCAACAGCGGCGGAGAGCAGCGGCCATCCACCTGATCCCGGCGGAGAACCAGCGGCGGCGGCAGAGAAGAAGCCGCCACTCCGGCATCCTGCCGGCGGCAGTTTTATTTGGGGGGAGGGACAGGGTTTGCGGGAGGGTGTTATTTTACCAAGTTTGCATGGAGCTGTGTTCCTCCACAAAGACCTGGGACCCTTGTCCTGCACCGTTTTACCTGTACCCAACCCGGGCGCTGTTGCGGCAGCGGCCCAGTGCTGCCCAGCCCAGATGGGGCCGGCGGCGGCCGCTCCAGTCCCCCTGCAATTGGGACCAACGAAGGCAGCGGTCTCTGCGGGGACCAGCAAGGTAAGCCAGACCAAGTCGCAGACTGACTCTGACTTATGTTTCCCTATGACTGTACCCTGTTGTTTCACTATAGGGGTGACCGGGGGGTGGCAGGAGATAGGGGTACTAGGGGAGGGGAAGGACGGGCAGCTTGTAGGGCAGCTAGATGTCCCCATTACCCTGGTGGAGCAGCAAGGGGACTCTCAGTTAAGAGCCCCACTGTTGCAGCCTTGCTATGGGCTGGAGGTGTCCGGGCTTGTGGCAAAGTTAGACCACCCCCAGATTACCTGCCAGCCAAGAGCTAAGGTGGGTGCATCTGCACCAGCAACCCTGAGCTCATCCCTAGTAATGGGGAGACAGTGTCAGGGAGATGGCCTCACTCAGGTGTCCCTAGGATCCAAGTTAGGATTAGCTAGGGAGAAGCGGAGTGAGGGGAGGCTGCAGGTAGGTAGCCAGCATCAGTTTGCAGGGGAGGGGAAGGAAGGGCAGCTTGTAGGGCCGCCAGGCTTCCCCATTACCTGGGTGGAGCAGCAAGGGGACTCTCAGTTAAGAGCCCCACTGTTGCAGCCTTGCTATGGGCTGGAGGTACCAGGGGTTGTGGCACAGTTAGACCACCCCCAGATTACCTGCCAGCCAGGAGCTAAGGTGGGTGCATCTGCACCAGCAACCCTGAGCTCACCTCCGGTAATGGGGGCACAGCTTCAGGGAGAGGGGCTAGCCCCGTTAGCACCCAGCTCTAGGGTAGGATTGCCTGGGAGAGGGTTGGGTGGGCCAGTGGGAACCGGGGAGGGAAGGCAGCAAGTGAGCCAGCCAGTTTTCCCCGTTACCCTGGCAAAGCCTCAGGGGGTGTCTCAGATCAGCAACCCCCTGTTGCAGCCTAGCTATGGGCTGGGGGTATCATGGGCAGGGGCCAGTTTGTGCCACCCCAGAGATACCTGCCAGCCAAGAGCTGAGGCAGTTGCATCTGGAGAGATGCCCCTGGGCTCATCCCCGGTAATGGGGAGACAGTGTCAGGGAGAGGGCCTCACTCAGGTGTCCCTAGGGTCCAGGCTAGGATTAGCTAGGGAGAAGCGGAGTGAGGGGAGGCTGCAGGTAGGTAGCCAGCAGCAGATCTCAGTGAGAGAAGGAGGGCTAGTGGTAGCCAGGGAGGGAAAGCATCAGGTATTGACGCTAGAGTTTCCCGTTGCCCTGGAAATCTCATGCATGGGCAGACAGC